>NW_027397133.1:264693-284828 GCF_003265705.2 Callorhinus ursinus
CCCGGGAGTCCTGCCCCCAGCCCCTCCTCCCTCAGACCCGGGAGTCCAGCCCCCAGCCCCTCCTCCCTCAGACCCGGGAGTCCAGCCCCCAGGCCCCTCCTCCCTCAGACCCGGGAGTCCAGCCCCCGGCCCCTCCTCCCTCAGACCCGGGAGTCCAGCCCCCAGCCGTTCCTCCCTCAGTGACCTTCTTTTCTGGCTCTGCTGCCTCCTTGCTGCATCACTCTGGCTAGGAAACTGTTCTCAGGCCTCAGGCTCCCTCTCTGAAAAAGGAGACACTTCTCTTGCTTTCCTGGGAGAGGATAGAACTCCCAGAAAAAGAAGTCTCCTTCTTCCTCTCCCTGTTTTTGGCTCTTTCTGTTTCTGTTTCCTTCAGGGACATGGACAGGAGCAAAGGAGGAAGCTGGGACGAGGCGTCCCCAGCTGCAGGGACAGGGTTAAGGGAGGACAGGGCCCCCGGAAGCCCCACAACTTCCTCCTGGAGGCCGAAGGTGGACATGCAGTCCCTGCTGCCTCCCTCTCTCCCTCCCTCCCAGAATTTCTGCCGAATCTTGGAGGCCTAGGTGTTTCCCAGAATGCGGGCGTGTGGGAGGAAAGGCCCTGTGGGCTGCCGCCGTCCAGGGCTCCGCTGAGCGCTGGGACCCAAGCCCTCTGAGTTCCTGGAAGTCCACAGGCAGTCTGCTTCCAGATTGGGATCTTTGCCGACCCTGGGGCACCTTGCCTAGGGTCCCACGTCCCTGGGAGCTCCTAATCCCATGCCTCTCGGGACTGACCACTCAGGGATGGCTCCCTCAGCAACTGGGTAGGGGTGTGGGGAGGGCGTCCCAGCACTGGGCTCTCTCCCGCCCTCTCCCCTCCCTCCTCTTCTTTGTCCTTCCTCTCAGGAAGGCAGAACGGGAGGTGGCAGGTCTGTCTTCCATCGGGCCATTCATCCGACACGTATTTGTTGAATACCTACTGTGTACCAGGCACGGGTCCAGATCCCAGCGGAACAGAGTCCTGACCAGAACAGGCAAAGAGCACTGCCCGTACGGAGCTTGTGTTCTAACAAGGGAGATGCACTTTATACAAGAAAGGCAATAAACGGGCAACTTAGACTTTATGTAGGAAGGTGAAAAATGCTGTGACAAACAGGAAAGAGCAGGGGGAGGTAAAGGGGAACAGGAGTGGCGGGGGGGGGGGCAGGTTTCCAGATTAGGGTGGCGGGTAGGCCAGCCTCCCTCTTCCCTTCTCCCTCCCTCGCTTCCTTCTTTCATTCCTCCACCCTTCCACCCTTCTCTGTTCCTCTCCCTCCCTCCTCCCTCCATGCTCTGTCTCTCCCTATCTACACTCTCCCAAAGCACTTCCTTCCCACCCAGACACCTTTGCCTGGACTCAGGTATTTAACAGAACACCACAACTTCCTCGCCTTACTTCCCCGGGGCCCTTGCTTTCCCTCGTTCCCCAGGAGACAAGTAATCATCGAGAAGGGTACATGCCCGAAATGAGGCAAATGTAGTCAGAAGGAGCTCAGATGAAAGGCTCAGTGAGCTGCCTCGCAGTCTCCTTGCTCCTCGGGGTCCTCAGGGAGCTCTGCTCAACCTTGCTCTGCGCTCCCCCTCTCCTCAAGCCCCACAGCTACTGCCTGCGTCCCAGCTCAGACTTGTTCAGAGGAGACCCTGATATAATCCCGCCACTCAGACACCCCTGCCATAAGTCCCCAGTCTCTCCATCCAGTTCGTCCCTACAGGCACCCAGAGCCGCCCCCCCATCTGCTCCCAGCCCTCCCATAGCTCTCCAGCACCCCCAGGACCAAATCCCAGCCCCTGAATCTGCCAATCAGAACCTGCACGTGGTGAACCCAGCTATGCATCCCACCCCCACGCCGTGCTTCGCCCCTCATGCTTCTACACATCAACCCACCTGTACTTTGCTGACTGGCCAGGACATTTCTTGCCTTGCATGCCCTTCCTACTCCACTTTCTAACCCCCAGTCCCACCCCCACCCTTACCTTGGCTAACTCCTCATCAGTCAGGACTCTGCTCCTCCTGGACATCACCTCCTTCGGGAAGCCCACCCTGATTCTCCAGCCGGTTTGGTGCATCCTTGCACTAGTCTTTGATCCTCTGTTTACACAGCTGTCTCCTCCACAAGATTGGCATCTCCACAAGGGCAGGGCCCGGGTCTGAGTCATCTCTGTGTGCCTGGCATCACCCAGCCGAGAGCCTGGCCCACCAGCGGTGCAGGAGATGTTGCTACAGGGAACAAATGTTCTTTTCCCCTGCCTTTTCTCCATTTCTGCCTTATTTTCTCCCCACTCTTCACCCCTGTCCTGGTTTTCTGTAAACCAAAGCCTGAGGTTTTCTGATGATGATGGAAATCTTGGGAGGGCCACTGTGTACCCAGGGCAGGGAACAGAGATCAGCCTTCACTGGAGTGGAGGGTTCTGGGAGAGATAGGTGTTAGTGAGGGGAGCAAGAGGTGATTCTGCCACTACCTCTTGCCTCCTGTGGGAGTGCCTGGTTTCATCTGTCCTTGTCTTGGCTACTGCCAGCCTTGGTCATCTCTGCCTGCAAGGAATTCTGGGAGACTGGACATGTGAATCTGAGGGAGGAGGGGGCTGGGAGCTTGGACTTTTGGGAGGGAGGAGGGGGCTGGGGATCAGGACTCCTGGGTCTGAGGGAGGAGGGGGCTGGGGGGCTGGACCCCTGGGTCTGAGGGAGGAGGGGGTGGGGGCAGGACTCTTGGGTCTGAGGGAGGAGGGGGCTGGGGGGCTGGGGGGCTGGACTGCTGGGTCTGAAGGAAGAGGGAGCTGGGGCCCGGACTCCTGGATCCTGGAAGTGGAAACCATTGGGGTTTAAAGTCCTGGTCCCTCCTTCTTCATCCACACTCTGGTTTTAGAAACATCTGGTTTTATACAGCTGCTCCACCCGGGCAGGGTGGGGTGGGGGCTGGGGAGCCAAATGCCCGGCTTCTGAGTGGAGCCTGGACTGCCCCCACCCCCACCCTGGGGTAGAGGAATCTCCCTCCCCTCCTGCTCTGGGCTCAGCTCCCACTGGGGGATCCATCATCCTGACACAGCCAGACACCAGGCGGCAGGCTCCTGGCAACAGCGTCAGAGATGCGGCCCTGCCCTGGTGAGGTGGGCGGGGTGCCTCTCACTTGGGCCCTGAACTGGCCTTCCCCCCCCACCCCCCCACCCCACCCCACCCCCCCGGACAGCCAGGCTCAGGCAAGTCCCAACCTAGTGATGGCCCCTCACACCCTGCCTCCCCGGGGAAACCCAGGGAATGAGGACTTGGTGTCCTACAGGGGAAAGCTCCAGGACAGTCTGGATGCGATGAAGCAGCAGGAGGGAAAAAGGAGGACTTAGAAACAGAAAACACAGTCAGAGAGAAGCAGGGAAGGGGAGAGTCAGAAAAACACATACAGAGATGGAACCTCAGAAGAAGATGCACGGAGATACACACAGACCGATGGCGATAGAGGCAGAGACAGAGAAAAGAGCAGCAACCACCGAGAGGCACAGGGAGAAATAGAGAAAACCAGGCAGATGGGGGGAAAGATACGAATACGGATATTGAGCGAGAAACAGAGAAGATAGGCAAACGCAAAGGAAACAAAGGCGGAGACACACGGGAGAGTGAGAAAGGGAGAGACAGACTCATGGAGTAGGAAAGTCAAGGAGACCGAGAGTCAGAAATGCAGAGACAGACCCAGACCCAGAGGGAAGGAGACAGAAAGGGACAGAGAGAGAAGGAAAAGGGAGCGAGAAAGAGAGAGAGGGAGGCAGGGAGAGAAACAGGAACACACAGAGCGAACCAGACAGACAGGTGGACAGAGACTCGGAGACAGTAGGAGATGGGCATGTACACCGACAGACGGAGAAACAGAGGCAGCTACAGAGGGAGACAGATGGGCATTATCAGTTCACCCGAAGAGGAACAGAGAGAAGGAATTAGATAGAGTCTTTTGGTTTTTTGTTTTTTGTTTTTTTTATCATGGAAAAAGAAGGGCATGGAAACAATGACATTTATCACTGAGCCTCCGGGTCCTGAGGGGCTGGGGGCTTAGAAGCCGCAGGACCCCGTCTCGTTGGCCTCTAAGCGAGGCCACTGCCACCTCCACTCTGACTCAGGTTCCCGGGGCTCCCTGGGGGCAGCTGACCCACAACTCTGTGAGTTCACCCCGGAGCCCCCGGGAGACAAATCCCAGTGCCCAGCCCCCTCCCCGGGCCCTGGCACGCGCGCACAGGCAGACCCACAACCACTCACAGCGCCTTGCGGACAGCGGGCCTCACAGCCGGCGCGCGGCCACGCCCACAACCACGCACGTGTGCGCATTTTCTCGTCCCCGGGGCTTCGAGGGGAGCGGCTGGGATGCGGGAGAGGGGGGCAGAGAAACCGGGCAGACAGGAGGAACGACGGAGGGGGTGGGGGGAAGAAAGCGAGGGCGAGGAACGCAGAAATGGGGAGAGAGAAGAGGGGGGATCGAGAGCGGAGAGCCGAGAAGGAGGCCTGGGAGGGCGGGGAAGGGCGAGACGGCGGCCCTGGGAAGGGAGGCCGTCGGGCGCGGGGGTGCGGGCAGTGGCGGGAAGCGGGTGGAGCTGCCCGGCTGGTCCGTGACCTCAGAGCCCCTGGCCCAGCTCCTCCCTGACGTCAGCCCTCCACCGCCCCCGCCTGCATCGGTCTTCAAATGACCCCCGGGCTCCCCAGCCACAGCGAGACCCGGGAGCGAGCAGGAGAGGGAGCGCCCGCCGGACCCGCAGCGATGACACAGGTGCGCGCGGCCGTGCGGGGACTCTGGCACCTGTGTGACCACGTGGGTGGGTGGGGGGACACCGCGCGCGCTCCTGTGCGTGACGGCGACCGTCGGTGTGGGACAGTGACCCGGTCGGAGCGCTTGGGTTCCATCCCCCTGTGTAGGTGGCCGTCCCACCCGTAGTGTATGAGAAGTGACATGCCCTTGCTGATCCCGCTGTAAGTCCGTGTCTGCGTGCGGGGTGCGGGTGGGCGAGGCAGAGCTGTATTTGCTTGACACGTGGGCCGGATTTCTACTTTTATGTGTTCAGTAACTATTCAGTTGAACCAAAGGAAATCGCAGATATCTGGTCCCTTTTGCCCTTTAAAAAATGGCCACTTCATAGGGCTCAACCTTAACTGTTACTATTTTCTGAAGCTCTCTCCCTTCGCTCCCACCCGGACCCACGAGTGGGTGCCTGTGTCTCTGTTGCTCTGGTGGCATCCGTTCCTGGTTTAGCTCCTTCCTGCTCAGGGGCGTGTTCCCAAGTTCACCTGTGTGGCTGTTGGTGAGGGTCTCAGGATCCCTAAGTTCTAACAGCAGGTGTCTGGATTATCTTCTAGAATACGAATGTTCTCCTATGTGGGCACACTCTGTGTGTCTCTTGTCATGTGTGAATATATGTGTGGGGCTGTGTGTCCACAGCTGATACAGGTGTGTTTCTGAGTGTTTTAATAATGTAATTATTAATACTGAGTGACTACTAGGCTAAAAGCTCTACCTATAGAAGCTAAAAGCCGTGTCCTATAGAAACATCATGTGAGCCACATACATAATTTAAAATTTTTTAGTAGCCACATTTAAAAGGTAAACTTACTTTCAATAATATAATTTGTGTAACCCAATATATCAGGGGTCATCAGATTTTTTCTGTATAAAGCTAGATAGTCAATATTTGAGTTTTTGTGTGTCCTGTGATCTCTACTGCAACTACTCCACTTTGGTGTAGCGTGAAATCAGCCATAGACAGTATGTAAACAGATGAGTGTGACTGTATGCCAATCAAAGTTGATTTAAGGATGCTGAAATTCGAATTTCATGTAATTTTCATATGCCACAAAGTATTATGCTTTTGACTTTTTTCACCCATTTAAAAATGTAAAAACTAGGGATGCCCAACTGGCTCAGTTGGTAGAGCATGCGATTTTTTTTAAAGATTTTTATTTATGTATTTGACAGAGAAAGAAAGTGCAAGCAGGGGGGAGCAGCAGAGGGAGAGGGAGAAGCAGACTCCCTGCTGAGCAGGGAGCCCATGTGGGGCTGGATCCCAGGACCCTGGGATCATGACCTGAACCAAAGGCAGATGCTTAACCAGCTGAACTACCCAGGCACCCCTGAGCATGTGCTTCTTAATTTCGGGGTTGTAAGTTCAAGCTCCACATTGGGTGTAGAGGTTACTTAAAAAATAAAATCTTAAAAAAAAAAAAAACCACTAAACTAAAAACTTGTCTTCGCTTGCAGGGTTGTAGTGAAAAGGGTAGCAGGCATCTGGCCTGAGGGCTGTAGGGTGCCAACCCCTGCTATCTCTCAGAAATATTATCATTTCACGAATAGACGCATTTGCTACAACGTAACATAAAGCTTCAAAACAAGATTTTAAAAACTATCATTTCAGTATGTAACCAATACAAAAATATTAATGAGATATTTTACTCTCTTTTTTTTCAAACTAAGGCTTCAGAATCCAGATGTGTAACACATCTCACACAGATACTGTATTTTCATTGGTGATACCTGATCCGCATTTAGATTTCATAAAATTTACCAATGAAAAAGCAGCTTCCCACACCCTACTTGTTTCAAACATACTTAAAAGCTTTCCAATAATTGAATCCAGTATCAGTTTCTGAAGTTAAATATTTAAATAAAATTAAAAATTCAGTTCCTCTGTCATACTGGCTGTTTTTCAAGGACCGAGCAGCCACATGTGGCTGGTGACGCCTGTTTTGGACGACACAAATCTGTATCCTAATGACTCATTTAACTCATAAAGAAGCCCATGAGATGGGAGCTGGTGACAGAGGAGGCAGTTTAGAGGACGATGGAGCCAGACTGCCTGAATGGCCTTGGGCAAGAGAAATCACTGCCCTGTGCCTCAGTTTCCTTATATGTAATAGGAGCAACAGTATCTATCACACTTGGGCAGTACTTGGCATGTAGAAGGGGCTAAATCCCCATTTTACAAGATGAGAAAACGGAGGCACCCCTCTCTCTGATTCTGAGCTCTTCCCGCAACACGTACTGGGCACTTGGCCCTGTCGGGAACCTGAGCAATGAAGGAGAATGTGGTCTTGCCTTTGGGAAGTCAGAGAAAAGACTCCTCCACCTGTGAGCTTCATGACCTTTGGCAAGCCACTCTTCCTGGCTAATCAGTTCTCAGTTTTGCTATGTGTATGGTGGCAGTAAACATTATCTCCTGCCCCCCCCACCCCCAGCTCTCCTGACCAGTAAAGCCAGTATATAAGCTGGTAGTTCAATGACCGGATTCTTAGGTTCAAATCCTGGCTTCTCTGCCATCCAGGTGTGACCTTGGGCAGGTTGCTGCACCTCTCTCTGACTCAGTTGCCTCGGCTATAAAATGGGGATAATAGTACCTACCTCATAGGACTGTCCTGAGGATTAAAATAAGTTTCTATAAAAGGCTTATGGCAGCACCTGGTACATACCATATTGCATTTTTTTAAAATATTTCTTTATTTGACAGAGAGAGAGAGAGAGACAGCGAGAGGGAGCACAAGCAGGGGGAGTGGGAGAGGGAGAAGAGGGGAGAAGCAGGCTTCCTGCTGAGCAGGGAGCCCGATGTGGGGGCTCGATCCCAGGCCCCCGGGATCATGACCTGAGCCGAAGGCAGACGCTCAAGGACTGAGCCACCCAGGCACCCCCATATTGCGTTATTTTTAAGATGATGATGATGATGATCTCAACACTAAGAAACCTTTAATTGTGAGATGAGCGTTTATTTTATGTGCCACCAAGAAGCGGGAGGGGAGGAGATCCCCTGTTAATTAAACTGTGACATTCCCTTGAGTGTAATCCTCATGGATTGAAGAGCTGTTTAAAATGTGGGGGGGAAATGTATTAGAATCAATATACTATAATCAGGCATCGAGCTTCACTGTTTGCCACAATCATTTTCATCAGTGAAAATAACTTTGCAGTACCCAGGGGATTTTCTTTACAAAAAGGGGATGTTGTATTGGCTTGGGGGAAAGCAAAAGCCCTAGGTGTTCCCTTCACAGAAGAGGACTTCAGGACTCTTTCCCACCGCTCTCCCCTCTCTCTGCTCCCAGCAGGACGTGCCCAAGCCCACCCCGGCCGGCCGCCACTGCTCTGGCCTGGCCCGGCGGGTGCTGACTATCACCTTCGCGCTGCTCATCTTGGGCCTCATGACCTGGGCCTACGCCGCCGGGGTGCCGCTCGCCTCCGATCGCTACGGCCTCCTGGCCTTCGGTCTCTACGGGGCTTTCCTCTCCGCACACCTGGTGGCGCAGAGCCTCTTCGCGTACCTGGAGCACCGGCGGGTGGCGGCGGCGGCGCGGCGGGCGGCGGCGCGGGGGCCCCTGGAGGCGGCGGCGGCGCGCAGCGTGGCGCTGACCATCTCGGCGTACCAGGAGGACCCGGCGTACCTGCGCCAGTGCCTGGCGTCCGCCCGCGCCCTGCAGTACCCGCGCGCGCGGCTGCGCGTCCTCATGGTGGTGGACGGCAACCGCGCCGAGGACCTCTACATGGTGGACATGTTCCGCGAGGTCTTCGCCGACGAGGACCCCGCCACCTACGTGTGGGACGGCAACTACCACCAGCCCTGGGAACCCGCGGCGGCGGGCGCTGCAGGCGCGGGCGCCTACCGGGAGGTGGAGGCCGAGGACCCGGGGCGGCTGGCGGTGGAGGCGCTGGTGAGGACGCACAGGTGCGTGTGCGTGGCGCAGCGCTGGGGCGGCAAGCGCGAGGTCATGTACACGGCCTTCAAGGCCCTCGGCGACTCTGTGGACTACGTGCAGGTGAGTGCAAGGTGCCCGCGCCCCACCGCGCCCCTGACGCTGGGAATCCCTCTTCTCTAGGATTCTTCCTTCGGTGCAGAGATTGGAATGGACCTCTTTCTCACTCCCTTTTTTATCCAGCCATTCAGTGTAGGGATTCTTTCCGTCGCTCCTTCGTTCTTACGTCCCTCTATCCGTCCATCCAGTGAGGATACCACTCATTTTATTCATCGTGTAGTGATTCATTAATTCCTCCCTTTCTTCATTCATTCATCCTCAAGTTGCATAGTCTATACTCTTTCTTTCACTCCTACTCATACATTCTTTTTTTATTGTAGTTGACATCACTCATCCCTTCTTATATCCATCTCTCCAATATGGAGGTCATTCGTTTATTTTGTTCATTCATTTACCTGTTGGATGCAGACTCTTTCCTTCCCTCGTTCACCCATCCATCCATCCATCCATCCATCCATCCATCCAGTCATCCACTCAATCTAAAGATTTATTCATTTATCCATCCAATGTAGAAATCATTGCTTTATTCACCCATTCAATGTAGAGATTTCTTCCTGTCTTCATCCAATGTAGACATTCATTCAGTAATGCACTGCATTCGTTTTCTATTACTGACTAACATGACTACAAATTTGGCAGCTCAAAACAAAACACTTATTATCTCCTAGTTTCCATGAATCAGGAGTCTGGGCAAAGCTTAACTGGTTCCTCTGTTCGGGTACCATCAGGCTATAATCATGATGTCAGCTGGAGCTGGGTCCTATCTAAGGCTCAGGGGCCTCTTTCAAGCTAATGTGTTTGTGGGCAGCATTCATGTTCTTGCAGCCATAAAACTTCTTCCAGATCAGCAAGAGAAAGTCTCTGACTTCTAGACCTTCTTTTAAAGGGCTCACCTGATTAGGTCAGACCCACCCAGGAAATCTCAGTAGATTAGGGATCTTTTTTTTTTTTAAGATTTTATTTATTTATTTGACAGAGAGAGAGACAGCGAGAGAGGGAACACAAGCAGGGGGAGTGGGAGAGGGAGAAGCAGGCCTCCCGCGGAGCAGGGAGCCCGATGCAGGGCTCGATCCCAGGACCCCGGGATCATGACCTGAGACGAAGGCAGATGCCTAATGACTGAGCCACCCAGGCGCCCCAGGGATCTTAATTACATTGCAAAACTCCTTTACTATGTGTATATAAGGCAATATCATCATGGGAGTTATGTGCCATCTCTTTTGCCATATCCTGTGGGTTAGAAACAAGTTACAGGTCTTGCCCACATGCCAGAGGAGGGTATGATACAAGGTTATGGGTCTTAGGGAGGTCATCTTAAAGTGTGTTTAGACATTGAAAATGACTACAAAATTGGAAGTTATGTTCAGATTGGGTGCGGAGTGTCCCAGCAGCTCCCCACCCTCTGGTGCCCTCCCCTCAGGCACCAGCTCTGGGCAGGGATTTGGCCTGATCCCGGCCCCTTCCACCCCACAGGTCTGTGACTCGGACACAAGGCTGGACCCCATGGCACTGCTGGAGCTGGTGCGGGTACTGGACGAGGACCCCCGGGTAGGAGCTGTTGGGGGGGACGTGCGGATCCTTAACCCCCTGGACTCCTGGGTCAGCTTCCTAAGCAGCCTGCGGTACTGGGTGGCCTTCAACGTGGAGCGGGCTTGTCAGAGCTACTTCCACTGTGTGTCCTGCATCAGTGGTCCCCTAGGTGAGCAGGGGTAGGACTTGGGAGGGCCATGGGTAGGGTGGAGGGGGCAAGAGGGAGCCAGAACGGGCTGAGGATATGATTGAGATTGGGGACAAAGATGGGGCTGCAGCAGGGATTGGGGAGAGGGATACAACTGGAAGCTGGAGGTGGGATGGTGGTTGGTGGGGTTGGAGAAAGGGTGTGGATGGGGACAGGGAATGGGGATGGGTTTAGGGAAGGGCACGGGATGGCACTGGAGTCGAGGAAAGGGTTGGGGCCAAGTTTGGGGTTGGTGAAGGGTTTTTGGATGCGGATGGGTAGAGGATGGGGCCAGAATGGGAGGTGAGTTGGGTTGGGACATAGGATTGGGGACAGTACCGGCCACAGTAGAGGCTGATGGTCCTGTACTCCCCACCCCCACCTAGGCCTGTACAGGAACAACCTCCTGCAGCAGTTCCTTGAGGCCTGGTACAACCAGAAGTTCCTGGGTACCCACTGCACCTTTGGGGATGACCGGCACCTCACCAACCGCATGCTCAGCATGGGCTACGCGACCAAGTAAGCCGAGGGGATCGGGTAGTTGGGTGTGTGCGGAGGCCAGTGACTGTGTGTGTGTGTGTGTGTTGGGAATTCTCCAAACCCAGATTATTGTGCAGGACAGTGGGCTCTACCAAATGAGACATTAAGGGAGAGTGGAAGATACTGGAAGGGGTAGGGGTGGCATTTACACTGATCATGTGACCCAGTGGCCTCTACTAAGTGAGGCAAGGTGGGGGTGGGGAATCCCACCTAGAATATACCTCATGAGATGCGGCAGGATGGCTCTACCCCGGCAGGGCCGATTACTTCAAGTGAGGTGGGAAGGGAAAGAGAGTGGGATCTAGTGAGAGAGTGAGCAAGAAGGATCAAGTGCTTCAGGAAGAGTTGTAATTCAGTGAGACTCGGGGAGTGTGGGTTCAACCAGGTCGAGTTCAGGGGAAAGAGATTTCTACAAAGCTAGACCCTGTGAAAGGGCCAGAGAGAACTTGGGGTACACCAAGGGAATCCATGCATTCATTCACAAGGCACACATTCATTATAATGTGTTTTTGTTTATTTATTTAAGTAATCTCTGTGCCCCATGTGGGGCTTGAACTCACGACCCCAAGATCAAGAACAGCATGCTCTTCCCACAGAGCCAGCCGGGCACCCCTCATTACAATGTTTCAAGCTCTGAGGATGCAGCAGTTAACAAGAGACACAAATTCATGCTTACACCTACTGGGGAGACAGTAACTAAGGAGAACGTGTAGTAGGAGGCTGGATGATGGACGTGCCAGGAAAGGGGGTTAGAGAGTCTGGGAGCAGGGAATGAAATGTTAACTAGGATGCCCTAAGAAGGGCAGGGAGGGAGGCTGGAAACCGTGCAGCTGGAGCCCTAGCAAGGGGGAGAGCGTCAGGGGAGGAAGGCAGAGTGGTGATGGGGTGCACTCAAGAAAGGCTTAGAGGCCACCCAAGAACTTTGAGCGAAGATGAGGGAGCCCTGGGAGGTTCTGGGCAGAGGGGTGAGTGTTGTTGGGATAGGATCCCTCTGGCAGCTGTTTTGAGTACAGACTGCAGGAGACAAGGGTGGGAGGCGGCAGGGAGGCTACTGAGGATGCCAGGCGACAGACACAGGGGAAGGAGCCGGGACGGTGTCAAGTAATACCCGTGGGGATAGAATAGTTTGATGCCTCCTAACAAACCTGACCGTTAGTGGCCCACCTGATGACGTTCCAGAAACGGGATCCTAGCCTTGTGTGGGCTTAGCTGCGAACTGGGTGGGGTTGACTAGGATGTCCGCTGCGGCCACAGCAAGGGGGCCTAATGGGTCCCTTGAGCTCGAACACATGGGCTGCCCTGGGTGGTAGGAACATCGCCTGGCTTGTCCCTCACCATGGGGCCTGCCAATAAGAGTGACCACCAAAGTATTCGTCATAGATTAGTGATAGCATTAGTAATAGGTCAGTAACTGTAAGGATATTAGTAATGGCAGTCGTGGTATTAGTCATTGTGCAAACAGTAGTAGTTGCTAATATTTATTGAGCAAGTACAACATCCTGAGCTCAGCAGTTGGCATGTAGTCCTGATTCAGTGCTCACCCCAGCCGTATAAGGTAGGAATCCTTGTCGATCCCATTTTACTTACGGGAACACGAGGCCCAGGGAGGTCAGGCAAGCTTGCAGCCCCGTGGCCGGCCCGACGTCAGTGGCCTTTTCCGGCTCCGATCCCTGTCCTGGCCGCAGGGAGGGCGGTGCTGATGCCCTGCCTCGTCCCTCCGGCGCAGGTACACCTCCCGGTCCCGCTGCTACTCCGAGACTCCCTCGTCCTTCCTGCGCTGGCTGAGCCAGCAGACGCGCTGGTCCAAGTCCTACTTCCGCGAGTGGCTGTACAACGCGCTCTGGTGGCACCGGCACCACGCGTGGATGACCTACGAGGCGGTGGTCTCCGGGCTCTTCCCCTTCTTCGTGGCGGCCACCGTGCTGCGGCTCTTCTACGCGGGCCGCCCGTGGGCGCTGCTGTGGGTGCTGCTGTGCGTGCAGGGCGTGGCGCTGGCCAAGGCGGCCTTCGCGGCCTGGCTGCGCGGCTGCCCGCGCATGGTGCTGCTCTCGCTCTACGCGCCGCTCTACATGGGCGGCCTCCTGCCCGCCAAGTTCCTGGCGCTGGCCACCATGAACCAGAGTGGCTGGGGCACCTCTGGCCGGCGGAAGCTGGCCGCCAACTACGTCCCCCTGCTGCCGCTGGCCCTCTGGGCTCTGCTGCTGCTGGGAGGCCTGGTCCGCAGCGTGGCGCACGAGGCCCGGGCCGACTGGAGCGGCCCTGCCCGCGCCGCCGAGGCCCACCACCTGGCCGCCGGCGCTGGCGCCTACGTGGGGTACTGGGTGGTCATGCTGACGCTCTACTGGGTGGGCGTGCGGAGGCTCTGCCGGCGGCGGTCGGGTGGCTACCGAGTCCAGGTGTGAGTCCAGGTGTGCGGGCTGCCCGCCCAAGGGACTTCAGGGGAGGCGAGAGGAAACCAGCGGAGGCGGAGGGGGGCGGGGGCGGGAAACAGGAGCCGCGGACTTGCTGGGTGGTTCTCTGGGCCTCAGTTTCCCTCCTCTGTGAAGTGAGGGGGTGGACCCAAGATTCTTCAACCTGGACTATTTTGGGGCTGGGACTTCAGGGTCCCTGGGGAGGGTATTTATTGATCAGGGCGTGGATTTTTAGCGGCGGGGGGACAAGGGTCCCCACATGCTGCCCAGGGGCCTGCTTTCTCCTTATTTAATATCCATTTGTACTGTGTGATTAGGATATAATAAAGAATTTTATTTATTTTCTTCCGAGCCTCCCCCCGCCTTTTTTTTTTGAGAACTGAAGGGCTACATGGTCGAAGGTTGGGGACTCGTGGCTCTGTCTTGGGTACCAGCTGTTCGAACGTAGACAGGCTCCTTCCTCGGGAAGCGGATAATAATCCCATGGGTCAGAGTCGGGAGGGTGAAATTTCTCAGCTTCTCATCACTGACACTTACGGAGTTGCCTGCTATGTGGGGACACTCTTAGGTATTGTGGAGGCCCTTTCCCTGGTCCATCCACTTGGCTACTCTCTAAGAAAGGTGAGTCATACCTTGTCTCCTCAAACCCCTAGCACCTCACCCTTAGCTTGCTTCCCATCTCATTGGGAAAACAAAGGTGACAAGAAGAAAACTTTCCGTCCCACCTGCACATCTTTCCACTGATCTTCATCTGTGCCCACACAGGCCACCTTCCCCCATTCCTGAGGGCAAACTGCCTGTTCCAATGCCAGCTCCTTCCACTGGGGCACTGGACCTCATGCCCTCTGGGCTACTCAGAGATTTCACTCCTTCTGTTCTTCCCACATCATCAATTCTTCCCTCCCCACGGGCCTTTCCCATCAGCATCCAAATGTGCTGTCATTCTCCGATTTTTTAAATACATTTTTAAAAGATTTTTATTTACTCATTTGATAGAGTGAGCGCGTGAGAGAGCACAAGCATCGGGAGCGGCAGAGGGAGAGGGAGAAGCAGGCTCTCCGCGGAGCAGGGAGCCCGATGCGGGGCTCGATCCCAGGACCCCGGTATCATGACCTGAGCCGAAGGCAGACACTCAACCAACTGAGCCACCCAGTGCCCCTCACTCTCTGATTTTTAAGACTCCCTGTCTTGACCTATTTCCTCCTGAACTACTGTCTCATTTTTTTTTAAGTAATCTCTACCCCCAATGGGGCTCAAACTCATGACCCCAAGATCAAGATCTTCTGCATGCCCTACCGACTGAGTCAGCCAGGCACCTCATCCTGTCTCATTTCTAACAGCAAAACTCCTTGAGAGCTGTTGATATTTGTCTCCAATTTCTCTCCCACAAAGTTCAGCCATGTCAAGTGTGTAATTCAGTGGTTTTTAGTAAGTTTATAGACTTGTGCAACCATTACCATAATCTGATTTTATTTTATTTTTTTTAAATCTTTTTTTTTAATTTTATTTATTTATTCATGAGAGACAGAGAGAGGGGGAGAGAGAGAGAGAAAGAGAGGCAGAGGGAGAAGCAGGCTCCCAAGGAGCAGGGAGCCCGATGCGGGACTCGATCCCAGGACTCTGGGATCACAACCTGAGCCGAAGGCAGACGCTTAGCCATCTGAGCCACCCAGGCACCCTGATTTTATTTTTTTTTAAAGATTTTATTTATTTATTTGACAGAGACAGAGACAGCGAGAACAGGAACACAAGCAGCGGGAGTGGGAGAGGGAGAAGCAGGCTTCCCACCGAGGAGGTAGCCCGATGTGGGGCTCGATCCCAGGACCCCGGGATCATGACCTGAGCTGAAGGCAGACGCTTAACGACTGGGCCACCCAGGCACCCCCCCCATAATCTGATTTTAGAACATTTTCCTCACCCCCAAAGAGGAACCCCATAACCACTGGCAGTCCCTTTCATTCCTCACCTCGAAACCACCTCGATGCCCTAGGCAACCATAATCTACTCTGTCTCTACAGATTTGCATGTATCACTGGCTCATTCCTTTTTATTGCCAAATAATATTCCATTGTAGGGATGTATCACATTTGGTTTATGCATTTATCAGTTGATGGACATTTGCGATGTTTCCAATTTTTGGCCACTGTGAATAACGCTATGACCATTCACATTCAAGTTTTTGTGTGAACACAGGTTAAATTCTCTGGGAGTGGAGCTGCTGAGTCATACGGTGATCCTGTTTAATTTATTGAGGAAGTGCCAGATGGTTTTCACAGCGCCGGTACCATTTTATATTCCTACCAGCAAAGTAGGAGTATTCCAAATTCCTTACATCCTCACCAACATTTGTTATCACCTGACTTAAAAAAAAAAAAAAAGATTTTATTTGAGAGAGAGAGCATGAGTGGGGTGAGGGGTTGAGGGAGAGCGAGAAGCAGACTCCCCGCTAAGCAGGGAGCCCCACGCGGGGCTCGATCGAAGGACCCCTGGGATCATGGCCTGAGCCGCAGTCAGACGCTTAACCAACAGAGCCACCCAGGTGCCCCTCACCTGACTTTTTGATGATAGCCTCCCAGGGGGTGTGAAATGGTATCTCACTGTGGTTTTGATTTGCATTTCCCTGATGATGAGTGTGGCTTAAACCCATGCCAATCAGATGGCTCCCCGCGCCACCGCTCTATGGAAATGGCTCTGGTCAGGTTCATCAGTGATGTCCACCTTGCTAAAACCAGTGGCCAATTCTCAGGCCTTCTCTTTCACCATGTGGCGGCATGTGACCCAGCTGATCACTATGTCCTTGGAAATGCTTTCTTCGCTTGGCTTTCAGAATGCCGCAGCTGCCTTGGTTTCCCCGTTTTTCCTTCTCAGTTCCTCTTCATGGTTCCGACTGCTTACCTGTGGAGGACCCACTTCTGTTATCCGTCTACACTCATTTCTTCTGTGTATCCAGCGGCGTGGCTCTGCATGCCTCATTCACGCTCCATGCCTGGAGAGGGGGCTCTGCAACTTGTATCTTCAGATCAGACCTCACCCCTAAACTCCCGACTCATGTACCCAACTGCCTCCAAGACACTTCCACTTGGGATACCTGCTCACCAGACCCAACACCGCATCTGTCCTCCTCTCCCTCCTCAATCCCCATGAAACCTGCTCCTCCAACAGCAGTAAACAGAACTCTTGACATTCCAGCTGCTCGTGCCAAAAATGCTAGAACTGCACTGAGCACAACAGTGGCCCCTACCACATAGGGCTTTTCTTTTCTTTCATTCACTCATTTTTTGATGATATCAATCAGTCGCAAAACCATTTACCAAGTATGTACTGAATTCCACATTTTCCCGGGTTTGCAAATACTGAAATGAGTCAGAGGCAGCCCCTGCCTTCCAGTAGCTCCTAGTCAAGTAAACGAAGAGTGTGATCCGGAGTTATACCCAGGGTGCCCAGACACCTTCCTCTGTGACTTCTGTTTTCATAGATGAGGGACAATTTAAATTATTAAAGCTATAAAAGATGATAAATTTAGCTCTCCTCGGGGGTGCCTGGGCGGCTCAGTCGGTTAAGCCATCTTCCTTCGGCTCGGGTCATGATCCCAGGGTCCTGGGATTGAGTCATAGTCGGGCTCGCTGCTCAGCAGGGAACCTGCTTCTCCCTCTGCCTCTGCTCCTCCCCCCTGCTCCCTCCCGCTCTCTCCCTCACTCTCTCTCCAATAAATAAAATCTTAAAAAAATAAAATAAAATAAATTTAGCTCCTCAGTGTCACTGGCCACATTTGACCTGCTTCATGGCCACAGGTGGCCGAAGGCCACCACATGGACAGTGCACATCTAGAATGTTCCCGTCATGGCAGAGGGTTCTACTGACATTGCGGCTGCAATGACCACTGACACCTGCCCCTTCTCTTTTTTTCCCCTCACACCCAACATTCTGATCCATCAGCAAACCCCACTGGTTCTACCTTCAGGACGGATCTAGAACCACTGCTCCTCACTGTCACCACTTTGTCCCCGAGCTGCATCTCCTCCCTGGATTAAAGCTGTCCAATTACCACAGCACCTAACGGCAGTTCCTGTTTCCACCCCTGCCCCCTACAGTTTATCCATGCAGTGGCCATGCAACTCAAAATCATATCATGACCCTCCTCGCCTCAAAAACTGCCCATTAACTCTCATCTCAGAGGAAAATCCAGACCTTACAGTGGCCAAGGTCCTGCATGATCTGGTCCCCTCACATTCTCTCTGACCTCACTGCCTACTCTTTCCTAAAGTTCTGCTCCAGATGCCTCCCGGCCACATCCCCAACACTAGGCGCACTCGGGGGCTTTTGCCCCTGCTGTTTTTGCCTTGATCCATGTCTTATTGCGCTTAATTTTCTTGTTTATTATCTAACCATCCATTACAATCTAAACTCCATGGGGCGCCTGGGTAGCTCATTCGGTTAAGCATCTGACTCTTGATTTCAGCTCAGGTCATGATGTCAGGGTTGTGAGATCAAGCCCCACGTTGGGCTCCACATTGGGTGTGGAGCCTGCTTAAGATTCTTTCGGTGGCTCAGTTGGTTGGACGACTGCCTTCGGCTCGGGTCGTGATCCTGGAGTCCCTGGATCGAGTCCCGCATCGGGCTCCCTGCTCAGCGGGGAGTCTGCTTCTCCCTCTGACCCTCCCTCCTCTCATGTGCTCTCTCTCTCTCAAATAAATGAATAAAATCTTTGAAAAAAAAAAAAAGATTCTTTCTCTCCTTCTCCCTCTGCCCCGCCCCCCGCCAAAGAATCTAAACTCCATGAGGGTGCAGATTTTTGTCTGTTCTGATTTCTTCACTGCTGTCTCTACAGTACCTTGAAAATGCCTGGCACATAGAAGTACTCGGTAAATATTCCCTGAATGAGTGAGTCAGTAAAGGGGACTAGTATCAGTGAACAAGAATGAGTAGATGCCCAGAAGGAACTTATCCTTCAGGTGGGAAGACACAAACCCAAATAAAAAACACAAGTTGACATTAAGTCCCAACGAGTACTGTGCACAAACCAAAACAGGGGGAGGGAAGTAGTCAGAGAAGATGACATTTGAGCGGGGAGCTGTGCAGTGAGAGGGAGGTAGCTCCGTGAGGTCCACAGTAAAGTGACTTCAAGTATGAAGGACAGCATGTACAAAAGCCCGAACATGGGACTGAGCTTTGCATGTTCAAGGGACAAAAAAAAAAAAAAAAGGCTAGTGGGCTTAGAGGGTAGAGGGAACAAAAAAAGGGAGGTGAGTCCGGCAAAAATAGCGCCAGATACACAGAGTCATCGTGGGGATTAAATAGGTTAATATATGTAAAGGCTTTTCAGGGGAAACCGTAACTGAGTTAACTAGACACAAAAGGGAGAAAACCTTATTCTAGGCAGGAAACAGCATGTAACCAGGTCCTGGAGAGGGTGACAAGAATCATGACAAACGTAAGGAATAAGCAAAGGCCAGACAAAGTGCAGGGTGGAAAGATCAAGGGAGAAGAGTGGTGGGACAAAGCCTGCCAGGTCAGCAAGGGTCAGAACCTGGAGCATCTTAGAGGCCTTGTTAAGGAACTGGGTTTTGTTCCAACGGCAATAGGGAGCCACTGAAGGCTTTTGAGCAGTGGAGTGACATGACCTGACATACTTTAAAATATTATTCTGGCTGCCATGTGGAGGATGGACCGTAGTGAGGCAAGGCTGATTCGGGGCAGGGAGGCGAGTGGGGATGCTGCTGCAGTGATCCAGGCAAGAGACGATGGTGACTGGGACCACAGACAGAGGGCAGCTACACCGGATGTTTAGGAGTTAAAAAGGCTGAGCCACGGAAGTACAGGTGGGGGAGGAATTAAACGCAAGTTTCGGGAAGAGCAGCTGGGTGGATGGTGTTGCCCTCAGCAGGAAAGCCTTGAGGAGGAACAGGCGTTCAGAGAGACATCAAGGGCAGCGCTTTCTGCCCACAGGTCCTGTTCCCATGCTTTAATGAAATCACCTTGTTGCACAAAAAAACCAAACAAAAACAACAACAAAACCCAAAGAGACATCAAGGAGTCCATCTGAGGGTATCGTCTGCAGGTTGAAATGTCAAAGAGACAGCAATCCAGGGAGGAGTCTGGGCTTGTACGGAAAGTCCTCAGCACAGGACCTTGCATGCACCTCGACAGCTCTACATATTACTGTCATTAAAGGAATAGTCACCTGGGCATATTTGGGGTATGCTGCCCCTCCTCCTACCTGCCTTAACGGTGACCACCTTCAAAGATGAAAGAATCTACAGAGCTGAAATATATTCTTTATTTTAGGAATGAAAACAGGATAAGGAAGTAAGAAAAAGATACCTTTGTTAGTTGCCCTTGAAGTACCATCGAAAGAACATCCTGAGGAAACAAGGAGGCATTTGTGTTGGTGGGAAAGGTTTGGGATTAGATATCTGGGTCCTGGAAGCCTGAGTCCCAAAGGTAGGCAAGGCCTGCACTCTTGGATCTGAGAGAAGAGGGCCTAGGGGCTTGGACTCCTGAAACTGGAGGAGGAAGGAACTGGGGGCCGGGACTCCTGGGTCTGAGGGAGGAGGGGCTGGGGGCCTGGACTCCCGGGTCCGAGGGAGGAGGGGCTGGGGGCCTGGACTCCCGGGTCCGAGGGAGGAGGGGGCTGGGGCCCGGACTCCCGGGTCTGAGGGAGGAGGGGCTGGGGGCCTGGACTCCCGGGTCTGAGG
>NW_027397133.1:284838-293056 GCF_003265705.2 Callorhinus ursinus
GGGGCTGGGGGCCTGGACTCCCGGGTCTGAGGGAGGAGGGGCTGGGGCCCGGACTCCTGGGTCGGAGGAAGGAGAGCGGATGCTGGGACTCCGGGGTCCTGGGCACTCACCACACCACAAGGGTCGCACTGACTGATGCTAAGGCCGCGACGGCCGCGAGCAAGCATTGGTTGCTCAGCGTCAGAGCCTCGGGCCTGGCCAGCAGCTCGCCCAGGCTTGGCCTCCAAGGTTCGATCATCTCCGCCTCCAGCGGCGCCCAACGCAGCACTTCCCGAAAGGAGACCTGGAGCTCGGTCTCCCCACGTGAGGGCGCACCAGTCACTGAGGGGCCACGCACGTCAGCAGGAGCAAGCCCCGCCCCCGCGCAGCCCCGCCCCCACGCGCAGCCCCGCCCCCCACGCGCAGCCCCGCCCGCACCGTTAAGAAAGAAGTAGAGCCGCGCCAGCGGGAGCTGGTCGTGCAGGATCACGCAAGAGAACGTCCCGCGGTGCGCGGGCTGCACCGGCCGGATCCGCGCCAGGTTTCCTCGGGCCTGCGGAAGGTCTTGGAAGTAGGACACGTCCTGCGTCCGGACCTGCGGGACGCTCGGGCTGAAGCGGCGGGACGAGAGGAGCCTCGCCCGAGCCCAGGTCAGATTCCCTCCGCTGGGTCTCGCCAAAGCGCCACGTCCAAGCCCCGCCCCCGAGCTAGACCACGCCTTCTTGAGCCCTGGCCCCACCCCTAGCCCCTTATTCACTGACCCTTCCCGCACGACCCCGCCCCTCTAAGCCCCCTCCTGAGCCTTGCCTCCACTTCTAGATCCAGGGACCCTCCCCGTGCACGAAGCCTGAATCTAGACCGAGCTCCCCCGAGCCCCACCCCCTGCGGCCTCACCACCCATCCCCTAGAGAAGCATAACCCTCCTCCTAAGCCCTTCGCGCTGGCCCCGCTCCGACTCACACCTCCTCCTGCGAACTTCCAGGAATAGGTGATTTCCTCCTTAGGCAGTTGGAAGTTCACAGTGCAAGAGAACTTAGCCTGATGACCCCGAGTCACCGTCAAGTCCTGAACTGAAAACAGGTCCGCGTCACCGCCCGAGCCCGCCCCCGTCTGGCTCGGTCCCTTCCCTGCTCAGCTCTCGTTCCTCAGGTCCGTCCGGTTCCTTTCCCCTTCCAGGCCCCGCCCCTCACCTGGGCAGTCCAGCGGGAGGTCGCAGACCGTGGAGTAGCACCCGCGGCAGTGGAAACGCCGGGCGACTTCCTGGAGTCCTGTGGGACGGAAACGCTGCACCGGGGCTCCAACTGCGTTCCCCAGTCCGGGTCCCTTTGGCCAACAAGGTCTGTGCAGGCACCGGGGCTCTAACGGCCAGACAGGTCCTGGGCGCCGCCTTCCCTGAGCTCACTGGCTGGCTCGCAACACTCTCCGGCCTCTAGGACTCCTATTGGCTTGTTTTTGCTTTCGGGCCCGCCTTGTATGAGGTTTGTGAGCAATACCTGCTTTTACTTTTCTCCAGGGCTCTTATTGGTCTCCCGTTGTAGTCCCAGGTCTCGCTCCCGACCACCTCCCTTCCCCCTAAATTCTGAGCTTGGGATGAAGTGCTTACCGCAGGGAGGGACGCAGGCCCGGACTGTGGAGAGAGAGGAAGCGTTACTATCCTGGAAGTGCCCACCTGAAGCTCCCCTAGAGGATAAGGTTACTGGGCCAGATGCGTTCCTCCGAGGGGGCGGAGCCAGGCCTGCCGCAGCCCGCCTAGGGGGCGGAGCTAAGCCTGCAGCATTCCACTAAGGTCAGGCACAGGCCTGCCGGCTAAGGAGGCGGGATCAACCCTGGGGTATCCCACCGAGGGGGCGGGGCTAGGTCCTGGGCGATAGTTTCTGGGGACAGGGTCAAACGAGGGGGCCCAATTAGAGAAGAGGTGTGGCAGGCTACAATTCGCCCACTGAGGGGGCCCAGTTGGAAAGAAAACATCACAAAGTGCGCAGGGCCAGAAGGAGAGATCCAGCGAGAGGACCGGGCTAATCTGGGACGGAATCATCCCAAGATGGGGTCCCAGCTGGAAAGGAAACCTTCCATTGAAGCAGGGACCAGATTCTAGGGTGTTCCTCATAGGGGAAGAGGCTCAGAGGGACTGGGCTAACGGGAGACGGTGACTGGCTCAGGATTTTAGAACAGCGTGTGTGTGTGCGTGTGTGTGTGTACACGTACGTGTACGCACGCCCGCCCACCCACCCGCTGACTTCTTTTACCTTCTTTAAGCTGCATAATGACCTTCCGCATTTTCTCCGCAGCATCAGGAAAAGCCACCTTAAAGGAGCCTGGAGGGGGGAGGGGGGCCTTGTAGCAAAGACCCTTTCTCAAGGCCGGTCAGCTTGCTATCACAGTGTTTGTGCCTTCCTCACGCCCTCCCCATCCCCACATGTCTAGTACATAAAGCACCCCCCTCTCACCTCCTCCCGCCCTGTCTACCTGGAAGGCTGACAGATCCCCAAGTCTCCTTCCGTCTGCCTCTGGACTATCTTTCTGATGGAACCCCTCCTCTGCATCCTCTGCGTTGATCTTGTTGAGAGGAAAGGGGAGGATAAAGAACAAATTCCTCACCACGTTCTCCTAGGCCCTACAAGGTCTGGCCTAGTTTCCTCTGCTTCTCTATTCCATCCCTGTTGCCCACCTTTCATGTATGAAAACGACCATATTCTCTAGCACCTCAGGGCCTTTGCATGTGCTGGTGTGTTTCTAGCACATCTTTCCTCCTCCTCCTACTCATCCTTCATCTCCTGCCTCATGTCCTCTCCTTCGAGGTGTTCCCTGACCACAAATCTCTAATCCAGTTCCCTATTTTTGCCTCTCGAAGTGTTCCATTCATTCCATTCAGAGTTCTCACCAGTTTACAGTTGTATACATTTATATATACAGTGATCATTTAAGTCTGTCTCTTCAGTTAGTAAACATGTCATTCTTCAGTGCTGTATCCCCAGAACCCAGGGAGGGCCCCAAGTCTTAGCAAGTGCTCAGAAGTATGTGTAGAATGAATTCCAGGATCCAGCTGGAGTGGAGACCACAACTGGTGGCCTCTGGCCCCAGTCCATCCCTTGAATGTGTTATATTTGGACTGGAAAGTATTTTTAAAAAATGAACCAGTTGCTATCGTACAAAATTTGGGAAAGTCAAGAATGTTTGGCATCTCTTTTACAAAATTTGGAAGAGCTCTAACACAAGAGACTATATTTTCATGAGGCAGCAATTAGCTAGAGCTTCGTGGCAGCCACCCCCTGGGCATGCACCTGCCACTTCTGCATGGTGCCCAGACTATTCATTTCTACCCCTTTGACTCTTTTTTATCTCTGTTCTTATGCTGTTGGGAGTTTTGACCATTGTAATGGCCTCCAAACTGTAAGATTTTGTGGTTTTTCCCAAAGTGGATGGCTGGCTGAGTTGATTTACCGGTGGAGGTGGTTTTGGAAATTAGAAATGTAGCAGATGTGGGGCACCTGGGTGGCTCAGTTGGTTAAATGTCTGACTCTTGATTTCTGCTCAGGTCGTGATCTCAAGGTTGTGAGATCAAGCCCCGCGTTGGGCTCCGTGCTCAGTGCAGATTCTGCTTGGGATTCTCTCTCTCTCTCCCTTGCCCCCCCC
The DNA here is from genome assembly GCF_003265705.2 of Callorhinus ursinus. Taxonomy (NCBI): domain Eukaryota; kingdom Metazoa; phylum Chordata; class Mammalia; order Carnivora; family Otariidae; genus Callorhinus; species Callorhinus ursinus. Next base: position 288,451 of record NW_027397133.1, read on the forward strand.
CAAATAAATAAATAAAATCTAAAATAAAGAAATGTGGCAGGTGTTATGGACTGAACTGTGTCCTTCCCAAAGTCGTAATGTTGGAAGCCCTAACCCCCAGTACCTCGGAATGTGACTGTACTTGGAGATACAGCCTTAAAGAGGTAATTAAGTTACAATTAGGACATCAGGATGGGCCCTGATCCAGTATGACTGATTGCCTTATAAGAGAAGGAAATCTGGACACCAACACACTGAGGGAAGACCATGTGAAGACACAGGGGGAGAGAAGATGGTCATCTACAGGCCAAAGAGTGATGCTTCAGAAGGAACCAGTCCTGCTCACTCTGACACCTTGATCTTGGACTTCTAGCCTCCAGAATTGTGAACAAGTACATTTCTGTTGTTTAAGCAACCCAGTATATGGCACTTTGTTATGGCAGCCCTAGCAAACGGATACACAGGGATTACTAGTTGCTTCCAGATATCTCTGTAGTAACATCACACTGCATTTCAGCTGGGAAAGCACCCCTGGCCCCACCAACCACCCAGCTCAAAAACTGTATTCCTCAATATCCCTTGCAGCTAGGTGTGGTCATATGACCCACCTGTGGTCATATAACCCAAGTTTTGGTCTGATTTGTAAGTGGAAGTGTCATGTGCGAGTCATAGGAAGGAGCCTTAAGAGAGAAATGGCACCATCTTATTGACCCTTCCCTTTCCTCCATCTGCTGCCTGAGACTTGGATTTGATGGCTGGAGCTCTAGCAGTCATGCAGAACCATGAGGATAAGGGCTGCATCCGAGGATAAGGGCTGCATCCTAGGATAGTAAAACAGGAAGCTGGAAGGCGTTTGGGTCCCCCAGAAAATGCAGTGGTACTGCCATAGGAAACTTAAGCACCTACCTCAAGACTTCTAGCTGGCTTAAGCCATTGCATGTGAAATGTGTGATTTCAAACCATACAGAAAGGGAAGGAACTGAGCAAGGCGAGAGAGTGGCTGATGTGATGATCCTTGAGTATAAGCTGGAGAGAGGGGGCACTGAAGCCAGGAAGTGGGTTCAAAATGAGGGGTCAAGGACTTAGAGGTCTCTCCGTGGCCATAGGGCAGGCGTGTGGTCTGGAGATGGGAGGATGGTCAGGAGGATGTGGTCAGAGTGGGGTGCGCAGATGAGAGGCCAAGATGTTGGAGGAGTCATCCAAGGAGTATCTCTGTGCCAAACCAAGTGACTCACAGGGAGGATGAGTGTGGGGTATGCCAAGTGAGCCATGGCAGGGGTGTGTGTGTGTTACCTCTAAGTACGTCGTGGGAATAAAGTAGGGATGGAGTGAAATGTCCAAAGAGGCCAAGGGGTGGAGGTTATCTCAAGTGAACCAGAAGGGGGCATGGGTGGATGTTGTAAAGTCCCCCCCAGAGAGGTGTGTATCATTAGGAACTTCAACTTTCAGACCATCCGGGTTGGAGTCCTGGCTTGTCCATCTGTGAACACACCTGCCTCCCATCTGAGAAATCCATTTCAAATCCTCTTCCCTACATGACCTTGGCCAAATATGTAACTTTCCTGATCCTCAGTTGGTAAAATGGGGACAGTATCAGTGTCTATTGGGGTTGGGGGGGGATTTAATGCCATACAATATAAAAGCATCCCGGTGCCAAACTATGTGCCATTGGATGGCTGCATTAGAGAATGTCCATAAGCGCTTAGGTTGGTGTCTGGGCCCCAGTTTGCCCCATCTGGAGAATGGGGTTACCAAACCCCACCTGATAGGGCTGGTATGAATATATCCTTTAGGACGACAATTAGCATCAGTAAGTGCAGACACGGCCTCTCCCCTGTATGGGGCAGGTTTGGCAGAGTCAGAGCCATCATCTCCCTCCCCCTCCCCCCTCACGCTTGCCCCTCTCAGCTCAGCCCTCATCTTGGGGCTGCGACTGGTCCGAACCACCGCTCACCGCCTCCCCCGGTCTCCCTGCTCCTGCCCTTGGCCCTCGTGGCCGTGGTCTGATCCTGTCTCTCTCTCTCCCTAAAATCCTCTGATGGCTCCCCCCTCGAGAGCGAAAGTGGAAGTCAGTTCAAGGGTCCACAAGGTCGGTTCCCCAAGCGTGTTCCTGGAGCAGCTGCGGCAGTGGGCAACTTGTTAGAAAGGCTCACTTCCTGGCCCTACCTCAGGCCTACAGGGCAGAAATGGAGGGTGGCACCCAGGAGTCTGCCTTTTCACAAGCTCCCAGGAGATTCTGGCACACACTGGGGCTTGAGAACCACTGGCCTATGAGGTCCTACAGGATGTGGTTCTTTGCAGACTCTGACTTCATCTCCCCCTCCCCCCTTGACTCCACTCCAGCCCTTCACACTGGCTCTTCCCTCTGCCTGGAAGGCTCTTTCCCCTGATTATCTGTATGGCTCTGTCACCTGGTTCAGGTCTTTCCTCAATTGGACCTTCTTTTTTTTTTTTTTTAGTTTTTTTTAGATTATTTATTTATTTATTTGACAGAGAGAGGCACAGTGAGAGAGGGAACACAAGCAGGGGGAGTGGGAGAGGGAGAAGCAGGCTTCCCGCGGAGCAGGGAGCCCGATGCGGGGCTCCATCCCAGGACCCTGGGATCATGACCTGAGCCGAAGGCAGTCGCTTAACGACAGCCACCCAGGCGCCCCTCAATTGGACCTTCTTACGTGCAACTCCCCTGACCAACCTATTTAAAATAACCACCCCACCGGGCACCCTGTTCCCTTTCCCTCCTGTTTTCCTCCACATCCTGGATTACCAACTGACACACTGTAGTATTTCATCGATTATGTTGATTGTCGGCCCCTCCCCCACCCACCCCCAATATAAGCAACCTGAGGGCTAGTGGTCTACGGATTTGGTCACAGCTATGTCCCCAGTGTTGTTTCTGGCACATTCGATGAATACCTGTTGGTCGTATTGCACCAGCTTCTCCCGGCCTCCAGTCTGTCCCCTTCACAATCCCAGAGGGTCTTTCCATGCCCAGAACTGAGCCTGCCCTTCCCCTGCTCACAGCCCTGCTCCTTCAGGACAGTCTCGAGTCTCCTTGACCTTTCAGTTAAACCCTGGGCCTGTGGTCTAGCTGCTTCCGGGATGTCCCCCAAGTCCCTCACCGTCGCTATGTCCTAGCCCCAACTCACCATCTGCTCCCCCCCTGCTCTTTCTCCCGGGCTCCCCGTCTCAGGGAAGACCCAGTGCCCACCCTCGCATGGAGCTGGGCCCTGGGTGCTATCCATTCCCAACCCCAGTCCCCAGACGGACCTTCAGACCCAAGCCCCGTCCCTCCTGCCCTTGACTCTCTTCTTCATCCGTGCTGCTTCTCCACCTTCACAGCCCCGCCCCAGCTCAGGCCTCCCTCACCCCAGCCTCCGCCCAGGCCTCCAAGCCTCCACCCAGGCCTCCCAGCCTCCACTGCCTCCCCACTCCATTGCGTCCCACACACAGCTCTAGGGAGGTCTTCTACACACAGAACTGGACTTGTTCCTGTTCTCTTCAAAACCTTCTACGACAAGATGGCCTAAGTGGGGAGAAAGGGTGTTGTCTGGAGTCCTGAGCACCTCCCCTCACCCCAGCTTTGAGTTGCTCAGGCCTCTCTTTAGGGTTGGGGGATCTGTAGCTGAAGTCGTCTTCATGCTGACCCCCCGGACACCCCCTGGGTGGACAGGAACCTCCCCATCTTTCAGGACCGTCGTCAGAAAGCTTGGTGGGCAAGAGCAGAAACCAAAGGGTGTAACAGCAGTTGTAGAAATAAGCTCTGAGCCCTGGACCAACGACTGGCCAGTTTATGCTGCAAGCATTGCTCCGCCCTCCTCATCCCTCTCCCTCCAAGGTCCGGCTGGTCAGGAGGCTCCTCCCTCTCGGGGAGGCAAGGCCATTGTCCCACCTTACAGGTGGGTAAGTTGAGACCCAGAGGGAGGCAGTAACACATCCAAAACCTCATAGCCAGCGGGAGCCACACAGCCAGTTCAGAACTCACGTCTACCTGATCCCGACTAGGATTCAGACTCCAGGTCATTTCTGCACTCTTCTTTGAGCTCCCCACCAGCATCTGACCATCCCTTCCCCCCAATAAGTAATCAAGCTCACTCAGCTTCCTAGCACTGCCTCCTCCAGATCTGGCACAGTCTGGGGGCACCCCTGCACACACATCATCTCTCGGGGGTTTACACCCCATGTCCACCAAACCATCCCCACCCCACTCACCCTGGGCAGTGGCCATCTCCTGGAGAGAGTGGGTCATCTGGGTGAAGGCATCATGCAGGTGGCTTCTCTCATCGTAGTCTGGGAGTAAGGGTGGAGGACAGAGGCTGGGAAAAGCAGTTCTCTCAACACCACGTCCACGGTGTGGACATTCTCTGTCTCCCTAAGACACCTCCTGTCTCCAAATCTCTGTCCCTGCCCCACTGCTATCCCCCAGCTCTGAGTCTGTCCCTCCCCCCAGTGTCTGTCCTGCCTTCTCGGAGTCTGTCCCCCATCTCTGTCCGCCTCCCGGAGTCTGTCCCCCATCTCTGTCCGCCTCCCGGAGTCTGTCCCCCATCTCTCTCCGCCTCCCGGAGTCTGTCCCCCATCTCTCACCGCCTCCCGGAGTCTGTCCCCCATCTCTCGCCGCCTCCCGGAGTCT
>NW_027397133.1:293066-300883 GCF_003265705.2 Callorhinus ursinus
CTGTCCCCCATCTCTCGCCGCCTCCCGGAGTCTGTCCCCCATCTCTCTCCGCCTCCCGGAGTCTGTCCCGCACTGTGTCCTCCGCTCTGAGTCTGTCCCTCAGTCTCTTATCCTCTCCTCTAAGTCGGCCCCCCGCGCCCCCTCTCTGGGCGAATCTCTCAGTGGTTCTCCCCGCTCTCTGGAACCTCCCTGTGCAGACACCGCCCCCCCCAGGACCCTAGAAGAAGTGGCAGGTCTCCTCACTGATTTCAGCGTCTAGGAGACCCTTAAAGGCGGCGGTGAATGCCTCCTCACACTTTTCCAGCTCAGGGCCCTCTATACCAGCAAAGATCTGGCAGATGCGGACACGCTCCTTGTGGGATGTGAAGCAGAGGAGACAGGCCCAGGCGGGGGTCCTGAAGACCACGAGGGCTACCAGGGCAGATGGGACAGCACTGCCTGGGGCCAGCAGGGCCATAACGGAGGGTCTTGGCCCAGGGAGAAGCTGGTGACCTTTGTGAGGTCACCACGGGGTGGGGGAGGGGCATGTGGTAAGGGGGCAGAGGTTGGATTTCTGTGGCTGGTCAAATGGCAAGCTCTGGGTTTTCGGGGAGAACGGGTGTGAGGAGTCAGGGGTCAGGCGGGCAATCCCCAAGCTTGTGGTTAGGCCGGACGCCAGGCTCCCAAGAACCTCACCTGTGACCCTGGATGTCCTCACAGGTTAAAGGGTCTCAGGGACCCAGAGGCCGGCAGTGTGGTGTGTGGCGGCCGGACAGGCCCTGGCATGGGGGTGGGGGGAGGGGGTCCGAGTGGAGATGGCACAGAGATACTGTGAGAGCCCGAGAGACAGAAACGGAGACACGGAGAGAGATCAGGAAGCACAGGAAGAGAGAGATGGAGAGAGAGCCTGAGAGGCCGCTGTGTAGACACACAGCCGACTCCAGAGACACAGTGGAAATGGAGAGACAGAGAGGGCAAAAGAGAGGTTTCTTCGTGGGACGGAAACCCTTGGAGGGAGGTGGGAGGAGTGAATGCCAGGACAGGAGAGACGGCCCAGCTCCCCCTCGCAGGGTCCCCCGCATGGGGCGGCGGTCAGGCGCTGGGGTCCCCGCCGGGCGTCCCGTGCAGGGCGCAGCCTGGGGAAAGCTAGGAGGCCGTATAGTGATCTCCGTGGGTGTCCTCCTCAACTATACAACCTCCTACCTCAGCCCGGGGGGCGCGGCAGGTGGACAGACAGACGGATGGACGGACAGATGGGGGCCAGGAGGGCCAGGGAGGGTGGGGAGGGCCGGGAAGACCCCAGCCGCGATGGTGAGCCCCCGACACGGACCCACAGACTCGAGCTTGTGTGCGGCGAAGGCCCCGCAAGGTCGGTTCTACGGGTGGGTGCCAGGACCCAGGAATCCGGGCCCCCGGCCCCCTCCTCCCCAAGGAACCCAGGAATCAGTCCCAGGGACCCAGGAGTTCAGGCCCCTAGCCCCTTCCTCCTCAAAGGTCCCTGGAGTCCAGGCTAGGAGGCCCCTCCTCTCTCAGACACAGAAGTCCAGGCCCCCAGCCCCCTCTCTTCCCTCAGACCTGGGAGTCCAGCCAGGCCTGCCTCCGTGGGGAAGGCACAGCCGGGCTTCCTGGATGAAGAGTCAGAAGGAACCTCACCTTTCAGAGGTTTCCGAGTTTGGCCCCTTGGGCAAGCAGCTCCCTACCAACCTGTCAGATTCTGGAACCCAGGACTAGGGCGGAGGCGTGGGACATGAAACCTTCAAACCTCTCCGGATATTTTCCCCCTCTCTCATTTCTTCTTTGGGCCTCCCATCATTTATAATGATGACAGCTATGAGCCCTGAGCACTGACGCTGCCCCAGGCCCAGCAAGGTGCTGTCAGCTTCCCCACTGGGCAGGGGAGAAGGCTGCCCCGGGGGAGATCGGGAGAGGCTGGGCCGGAGCCGGGCAAGCGGGAGGAGCCGGGCCCGGTGGGCGGTGGCCCAGCGCCCAGCCTCGCCGCCCAGGGGCTGAGAGTGCGCACCTGCGAGTGGCAGGTCGGCCTCTCCGTCCAGTTCTGTCTGTCCTGCCCTCCCCGTCCCACGCTCCATCTCCATCTCTCTGGCTCTCCCCCCCGCTGTCTGTTTCTGCGGCGCCTGGCCCCCGCGGCAGCGCCCGGCTTACCTGGTCTCCGGCACGTCCTGCGTCTGCCTCTCCGGCTCCGCATTGCCCATTCTCCGCTCCGGTCCTCGCCCCTGCGTGGTCGCGGCGCTCTCCCTCGCGGATGGCCTCGCCCTCCCTCTCCTTTCTCATTCCTTTTCCCCCCTTCGGTCTCTCTTCCTCCTCCTCCCTCCCTCTCTCTTTGTCTCTCGTTCTCTCAGTCTCTTCCTACCTCAAGGTCTCTGTCTCTGGCCCTCTCCCTTCCCCTCGCCTCTTCTCTCCCTCTCCCATCTCTGTCTCCCTGTCTCTTTCCTCCCTTCCCTCCCCCCCCCCCCCTCCTTTCCCCCCCCCTCTCCCTCGCCCCCCCCTCTCCCCCTCTCTCTCTCTCTCTCTCTCTTTCTCCTTCCCTCTCTCCCTCCCCCTCGCAGCTCGGAGCCAGGTCTGGAGCTGGGGGTGGGGTGGGGGTGGTTCGAGAAGGGGCCCAGGGCTGGGGTAGCGACCTGCTGAGGAGGGGGAGGAGAGGCGGGAAGGGGGGCGGAGGAGGAAAGGAGGAGATGGGGGGCCAGAGTCGGGTCCGGCTCTCATCCCCCTTCCCTCCTTCCCAACCTCCCAGACCCTCAGGCGGGGGCGAGAGTCAGGCCAAGGTGGGGAGGAAGGGGAAGGGAGGAGGCTGCCCCCGCCCCCCCCACAACCTGGCCCAGAGCCCAGGCCGGGTTCCCAGCATGCCCCGGGGCTGCCTGGGGCCTGAGGAGGGGGTGAGAGGGGAGCTGAGAATCTTAAAGATTTGCAGGACCCGAGCATCCCCCCACTCCCTTGACAAATTTCTCCTTGGGGAAACTGAGACCCAGAGAGAAGGGTCGGGACTTGTTCAAGGTCACTGGACGCGGCGTTGATGGAGACATGAACTCTCCGGGCCCACAGGCCCGATTTGGGGAAGGGGTTGGCGCTGGACTTCCCTCAGGTCTGGGTCCCCCTCCCCCTCTCTGCAGACCCTGGGGAGCCCCCAAGGGTCAGAGAGCAGACCCAAACAGTCTGGCACCATGGCAACCGGCTGGCCCCGCCCCCTTAACCCCCGGAGGGCTGGGATCCAGCTGGGGCTTAAAGAGGAGGTGGGGACGCCTGGGTTCGGGGGAGGAAGGGGAGAGGGGCCCGGACTCGGTCGTTTTGGGAAGGGTGGGGGCTGGGGTGTGGACTCCCCGGGCTGCGGGAAGAAGAGGCCGGAGGCCCAGGCCCTCTTGGGTCCTGGGGTAAAGGAGGCTAAGGGTTCGGATTCTGGAATTCTGAGGGAGGGGGCTGGGTTGCGGACTCCCAGGTCTGAGGGAGGAGGGGGCTGGGGCCTGGAATCCCAGGTCCCCAAGGGAGCCTGGATGCTGGGCCTCTCCTCCGCCAGACATCCCCTGCCCCCGCCGCTGACCCTGGCCTGTCTGGCAGCCCAGACAACCTCCCCCCCCTCCTCCGCCCCCACCTCGAACGGCTCACCCTTGACCCCTCAAAGCCCCGCAGCCCCTTCCCTGCCCCTCCCCCTCCCCTCTAGCCAGACGTTAACCCTTCCGCTGCCGGAGGCACCTCCAAAGCCAACCTCTCTCCCTCCACCTCCCCTAAGGGCTCGGGCGGGCATCTTGCCCCAGCGTTCTTCAGCCCCCGCATCTAGCTATCCCGGCCCCATCTCTCTCCTCCTCTGGAATCCAGGAGGTGTTCTCCGCCCTCTCCTCCTCTGGACCCCCGGAATCCGGGCCCTCGGGGCCCCAGCCCCCTCCTCCGAGGATTCGGGAGTCTGGATCCCCAGCCCCCTCCTCCTCCAAGAACCCAGAAAGCCAGGCCGCGGCGGCCTCCTCCTTCTGGGACCCTGGGTCGGGGCCCCGGCCGCCCCCCCGCCCCCCGCCCACCAAGCCGGCTTTCCGCAGACTCACGGCTCCGGGGCTCCCGCGTCGGAGGGCAGGGGCTCCCCGGCCAGCCCCCAGGCCGCGCCGAGCCGGGCCCGCCGCCGCCCGCTCTCCATCCTCTCCCCGCCTCCGCCGCCCGACGGCCTCTCCCCTTCCTCCCGGCGGCCTCGCCATCCTCCTTCCCTCCTCCCGACTCCCTCCGGCCCGCGTCTCCGCCTCGGACCCCGCGGGCCGGCCCCCTCCCCGGGCGCCCCCGCCCCGGCCCCTCCCCGCCGCCGGGCCCGGCCCGGCCTGCCTCCCTCGGCCCCGGAGCTGGCCCCGGTCCAGGGGAAAAAATTCCATCCAGCCCCGGGGAGGAGGCGCGGGCGGGGGAGGGAGCGCGCGGGGAGGCCGGCCGGGAGCGTGACGCAGGGCGGAGGGAAGGGACAAAAGGGGCCGGGGCGGCGGGGCGCCGCGCTCCACTTCTCCCTCCCTCCGCCTCCCGCGGCCGGCCCGGCTCTCCCCTCTCCGCTTCCTCCCGCGCCCTCCACCTCCGCTCGCTCACCTTCTCGCCGCGGCCGCCGCCTCCCGCGCGGCGCAGTCTCCTCCTGGTCTCTCGGTCTCTGTGTCTCTCCTCTTCCTCCTCCCGCCGCACCCCCTCCTCCCCAGCCGCAGCGGGGGTCTGCTCCCCTCCGCGCTCTCCCCCTTCCTGCCCTCCCAGCCTCCTTCTCCTCCCTCCGCTTCGGTTCCCCCCGCCCGCTCCCCGCACCAGGGCCCCAAAGGTGAATCCGACCCATATCTGCCCTTGCAGACGGAGCTCACAGTCTGATGGAGGAGACGGCCCCAGACGCAGACAGTCCCAATCCAGGGCGATCGGGGTATGACAGAGCCAGAGGCCAGCGGCTGTGGGAGCCCAGGGGCGGAAGGAATCCTTGCAGCTGGAGACAGCCGAACGGACCTCCGAGAACCGGGAGAAGTCAGATCTGGATGGCCGAGAAGGGGGCTGGCCGCAGCAAGGGCGTTGCAGGCAGAGGCTCGAAGGCAGGGAACCGGGGGGCGATTCCGGGGGGACCGCAAAGCAGTCAAGTCGGCCTGGAGCCTTCGAGGACAGGAGCCGAGGAGCTCCGAAGATGCGGTTGAGGTGGTGGGCGGGGCCAGGCTCTCGAGCGTTTTGAAGGCCAGGCTGGGAACTTTCTCCTGGGGGTGACCGGGAGCCATGGAGGGTTATGGTCAGATCTGGGCGTCAGAGAGTCCCCTCTGGGGCCCGGTGGGGGATGGATGCCGGCGGGGGGGGGGGGAGGATGCCCGATCTGGGGCTGGGACCTGCGGACATAAAGGAGGGGGCGGGGCAGAGAATGTGAGGAGGCAGGAAGGACTGGGCACGGACGGACTGTGGGGGTGACGGGGCGGGAAGAGGTGAGGAAGATGCACCAACCAGGAGTCTGGCCCAGGAACTGAGGGAACAGAAGTTGTTCCCAACTGGGAGTCGGTAGGAAGAGGGGACAGGAGAGGATGGGTGATATGCGCGACTTGGAACTTCATGGACCCTTGGGCCAGGGGACATTTGGGGAAGACATTCAGACAGTGGTGGGTATAGGGTTCGGGGGCGCCAACAGTGGAGAATGCATTTCCCTTCCACCCTGTCCCCCAGCCACCCGGTACTCGCTGGAGACAGCTTACGCTTACCAGTTTCCTGTGTATCTTTTCAAACGAGTTCTGTACAGCTGTGCACATAGATTATGCCACCTCCTTCTTTCTTTGGCCCCAGCTGGGGTCACAGTATCCCACACTTTGCTTTTTTAACACTCTATCTTGACGATCCTTCTCTACCCACGCTTAGAGAGCTAACTCTTTCGTTTTAGGGGCTGTATAGTATTCCATTGCATAAATTTATTTATCCAGTCAGTCAATTGGGAGATTTATCTTCTTGCGGACAAAAACTAATACTGATGCATATGTAAATTACTTTTTTTTTTTTTTACTGATTTCTTCCAATGCACTTAAGCCTCTGAACTCAGATATTTGATAAATACCCACTTCAAGGTCCTCTAAATTTTGTTATTAATTATTAATGATAGGAACAATAATGATGACAACACATAATCTTTATTGAATGTCTAGTTTGGGACCAGCAGTGGGCTGGGTATTTGTTACACATTAGATCATTCAGTCATCGCAGCAATTACTATTGGAATTGTTTTATCTCCGTGTAAGGAGAAGGGAACTGAGGTCCTGCATAGTGAGCTAGCCAGACTCACGAAGTGAATGACAAAGTCAGGATTTGAACCCAGGCCTCTCTGACTCCAAGTTCCATGCCTTTTCTTTGGAGGTGAGCGGCCTCTGCAAAAATATGTACCTTACTTGAGATTAGTTATTTGGTTCATGTTAGACTTACCATGCACACAAACTCACACAGGATAAAAAAGACCTTTTGTCGGACCCTGCACCTTGATTTAGTATCCAGAATTACTGTCACTCTACATTTACCACAGATGCCCTGTAGTCCGGACAGGACGGTAACTGCACTACCCTGCTGTCTCCTTGTCCTGGCTCTGATCCTGTCATGTTGTGATTTTCGGTGTCTGGGTCTGGCTCTGGGAATTCACGGAGGGCACCATCTAGGTCTGAGTCATCTCTGTGCTCACTATCACCCAGCACAGGGTGTGGCTAAGAGCAGGGGCCTAGGAAAATGTTTGGTAATGAATGGAGGGATGGGTGAATAACACATGGCTTTATGGGTTAGGTTGGGACTTGCTTAAGCCTCTGGGATAAAAGAACATAATTCCCATTAGTTTCCGAACCCTAAGGCCCCCATTCCCATTGGTTAGTGAGTCACAGGAACCACTGTTTCCATCATTCTCTGATATACAGAGTTCACAAATCCCTTGGCAACTAAGACTCAGCTGATGCAATTCCCATCAATCGCTGAGACTCGGGACCCACTGTTGCCCTCAGCACCCCCACCCCGGACTTGGGACCCATCAACCCTGGAGGCACAAGGGCCCTATTCTCATCAGACATTGGCACACAAGTACCGTCATTCTTTTTTTTCTTTTAAGATTTTATTTATTTATTCGTGAAAGACAGAGAGACAGAGAGAAGCAGAGGGAGAAGCAGGCTCCCAAGGAGCAGGGAGCCCGATACGGGACTCGATCCCAGGACCCTGGGATCATGACCCCAGCCGAAGGCAGATGCTCAACTATCTGAGCCACCCAGGCGCCCGTACCGTCATTCTTATTAATCCCCGATACGGAATACGGAACATCCATAATTCCTATACCCCTAAAATACAGGGACCACCATTCCCATCAACTCCTGAGATACAAGTTTTGCCATTCTTATTATCCCTTGGAACAGTGTGCCCGTGGAAAATAGAAACATCCCACCCATCATCACAAAATCCATCCCCAAGTTCCCAGAACAGGAACTGTTAGCCAGGAAGATACCTGCCTTGAAGTAGGTCTGAGTCAAGGACTCACTGATTATTACTATAGAAAGAAGGCCTCGGGTCATGAAGAACATCAAAGTAGCAGAGAATCCTTCCACATGAAGGATCAATCCCAAACCCGAGATAATCCTGCAGTACCACCAGAAAATCCTTCCACATGGGGGTTAAACTCCAAACTCAAGATAATCCTAGAGTGCCACTTAATCTCCACAGGTGCAATAATCCTCAGACTGGCAGAACATCCAAAATACCAGATGATCCAAATGTAACACATGTTCCCAATGCACCAGTAAATAATCCTAGATGGGCACTTGCCCCTTGTAGGAATTGGGGACAGGGGACCTTTACTGTGTGTGTGTGTGTGTGTGTGTGTGTGTGTGTGTGTGTGTGTG
>NW_027397133.1:300893-302012 GCF_003265705.2 Callorhinus ursinus
TGTGTGTGTGTGTGTGTGTGTGTGTGTGTGTGTGTGTGTGTGTGGTGGGTGTGGAGAAGACAAAGCTTGGTCCCTTTATTAACCCTTTCCTGGACGGGGGGGGTAGGAAAAATGGGTGTGAATTTTGGGGAGAGTTTCATCTGAATAGTGAAGGGCTTTCAGCTGCTCTGCTCTTTGCATTTCTGCAAAAGGTAGGGAAGGTGGTTCTGAGGCTCAAGGAGACAAGTGGATGGGTAGTTTTTTCAAGCCCCTCAGCTGCCATCCACTTCCCCTTCCTCAGGTAATAGAGCCTCTTTCCTGTGAGAAATCCACTCTCCATGACTCTAGTAAGAATGTTCTAGCACTAGGGGCGCCTGGGTGGCTCAGGTCATGATCCCAGGGTCCTATGACTGTGACTGAGCCCCGCATTCGGCTGCCCGCTCAGCGGGAAGCCTGCTTCTCCCTCTCCCTCTCCCCCTGCTTGTGTTCCTGCTCTTGCTGTGTCTCTTTCTGTCAAATAAATAAAATCTTAAAAAAAAAAGAAAAGAAAAGAAAAAAATGTTCTAGCACTAATGCTTCCTCCCTCAAAACATGTGGTCTGGGCATGTGACCCAACACAGGCCAATCAGAACATTCATTCGTTTGTGACCCCCATCCCCCCAACAGAACTGATTAAAATCCAAGATTTTACGTTTTTATCCTTTTTAAGATTTTATTTTTAAGTAATCTCTACACCCAACGTGGGGCTCAAACTCACAACACTGAGATCAAGTCTCACACCCCACTGACTGAGCCAGCCAGGCGCTCCTTTACTTTTTTATCTTGACACATTATTTTTTTAAAAAATTGTTTATTGTTATGTTAATCCCCATACATTACATCATTAGTTTTTAATGTAGTGTTCCATGATTCATTGTCTGTGCATAACACCCAGTGCTCCATGCAGAACGTGCCCTCCTCAATACCCATCGCCGGGCTAACCCATCCCCCCACCCCCCTCCCCCCTCCCCTCTAGAACCCTCAGTTTGTTTTTCAGAGTCCATCATCTCTCATGGTTCCTCTCCCCCTCCGATTTACCACCCTCCATTCTTCCCCTCCTGCTATCTTCTTCTTCTTCTTTTTTTTTCCTTAACATATATT
>NW_027397133.1:302112-478739 GCF_003265705.2 Callorhinus ursinus
TTTTTAAGTAATCTCTACACCCAACGTGGGGCTCAAACTCACAACACTGAGATCAAGTCTCACACCCCACTGACTGAGCCAGCCAGGCGCTCCTTTACTTTTTTATCTTGACACCTTATTTTTTTAAAAAATTGTTTATTGTTATGTTAATCCCCATACATTACATCATTAGTTTTTAATGTAGTGTTCCATAATTCATTGTCTGTGCATAACACCCAGTGCTCCATGCAGAACGTGCCCTCCTCAATACCCATCGCCGGGCTAACCCATCCCCCCACCCCCTCCCCCCTCCCCTCTAGAACCCTCAGTTTGTTTTTCAGAGTCCACCATCTCTCATGGTTCCTCTCCCCCTCCGATTTACCACCCTCCATTCTTCCCCTCCTGCTATCTTCTTCTTCTTCTTTTTTTTTCCTTAACATATATTGCCTTATTTTGACACCTTATTTTATGTCTCCTAAAATATACAAGCATTTGTACACACATACAGTGTTTTTGTTTTCCAAGAACAGAATTATACTGTGTATAGCAAGGTGTTTAAGAGCAGATTCTGAAGCCAGGTGCCTGGGCTTGAACCCTGGCTCAGCCATTTTTCTAGCTGTGTCTCTTTATGCCTCAATTTTGTCAAAACCCTGAAATGGGTATGATAATTAATAGTACCTACATCACAGGGTATATGAAGATTAAAGGAGTTAATATATACAAAGTGCTTAAGACAGTGTCTGGCACATAGTAAGCCCATAGAAGAATTATCTGTTGTTATTCCTACAAAAAAAACAGCTAGCTCTGTAATTTCTGCATACACATGCACAGCAGTTTACAGAAACAGAACAATTTATACCAATGGAAATATTTTTACTACATTCTTCCTCCTCCCCTCCCCTTTCTTTCTTCTTTGCTTGCCTTTTCTTGACTTTTCCCTTCTGGTCCACTCCCCAGGTGCCTCTCCACTCTGCATCCCGAATGGTATGGTATCTGTTGTAGATTGAATTATGCGCCCACCTACATCTGTTGAAGTCCTAATGCCCAGTACCTGTGAATGTGACCTTATCTGGGAGTTTTTACAGATGCAATCAAATTAAGATGTGGTCATACTGGAATAGGGTGGGCCTTAAATCGAATGGCTGGTATCCCTGTAAGGAGAAGAAGGTTTGAAGATACAAAGGACATACAGGGAAGAAGGCCATATGATGAGGGAGGCAGAGATCAGGAAGATACATCTGCAAGCCAAGGAATGCCAAGGATTGCTGGCAACCACGGGAAGCTGGAAGAGGTCAGGAAGGAGCCTTCAAGGGCGCCTGGGTGGCTCAGTCAGTTAAACATCTGCCTTCGGCTCAGGTCATGATCTCAGGGTCCTGGGATTGAGCCCCATGTTGGGCTCCCCGCTCAGCGGGGAGTCTGCTTCTCCCTCTCCCTCTAACCCCCACTTGTGCTCTGCCTCTCTCTCCAATACATAAATAAAATCTTTAAAAATAAATAAATAAAATAAAATTCTACCTCATTTATTAAAAAAAAAAGGACAGAGCCTTCAGAGGGAGCTGACACCTGATATCCAACTTCCGACCTCCACAACCACGAGAGAGTAAATTTCTGTTGTTTTAAGCCACCCAGTTTGAGGTAATTTGTTATGGAAATCCTAGGAAAGCAAATCATACCCATGTTACTCTGTCTTTCCATACTAGGTGCTTAAGTAAACACACACGTGCCCACGCATGTGCATATACGTGTATGTATATATTTGGTTTGTGTTAAAATTCCACTCTGGCCTCTGCATTTGTTCAAGTTTTTCTATTTGACTTCAGCCTTCCTTCAGTCTTTTGAAGGTTGAAGCACTGAATGCCAGATTGAAGGTTATGCCTGGTGTCTCTGAACTTGTGTGCATGGATTCTCTGAACTCATGGGTTCCATGAGTATGTGATCAGTTGGGTTACCATCACATCTAACCAGCATAATAGCATGAGGGATATTGAACAAGCCAGGTGGTTCCTGTCTAATTTAAGATCTTAAGAGTCACTTTCAAATTTGAGCATCCTGGTGTAACGTGGAGTGAAAATCTTGTGTGTGCATTCAAGGTTAAAATTTTATCAGTCAGCTGAAGTGTGTGTGTGTGTGTGTGTGTGTGAGTAATTACATAATTACAGGAGTAAGACGCTGAAATAATTAATGATGATTGTGAAAGCCTGTAGGCTGTAGGTTGGGTTTTCAGGAAAAGGACTCTGAAAAAGAAATTAGGGTTTAGGATATTAACTGGGACTGCTCTCAGGTTCAACAGCCTGAAGGGGGTAGGGGGAGGGAGAAGCTGGACTATGATACTTCAGCGGGTCCCATAGGCAGTGCTAGAGCTGAATGCCCCCAGGCACTGTCTCAAACTTGGGGCAAGGGGACCAGGCCTTTATATTACACATTGACCAGGTGATGGATGTGGGCTGCCCCCAGGAAGGGGTTGTGACTGTGGGTGAGGCAGCTCCTTTTCCCTGAGGACAATCTCCTGGTGGGGGGCGGCGGGGTGAGCAGGTGGAGGGGAGGAGCAGGAGGACACACTCCGCTTCAAGACCTCAGCACCCCCAGCAGCATCCTGAGACGGGAAATCTGTCCATTACACCATGCCTTTTACATGCCCAAAACAAATCCTGCGAATTTCCGTGTAATTATACAAATCAGGAAATAGAGTGAGTGTGTTGGTGTGAATATTAAAGGTGTTTTATTTAGATACCATTAGGAAGACAATTTTCTCCTCTTGGGATTGACAAATCTAAAATGTAAATAATAATAGAGACAAAACAGCAAAGATCAGATTGGAAATTCAGAGACTTTTTTTTTTTTTATGGCAGGCAGCCTTCTTTGTAGAATTGTTTTGTATTCTACCATTCATACTATTAAAAAAATCTTTAGTAACTATAGTTGATTTTTCTAGAATTGTATTTTAAAAAAATATACTTAACACTCGTGAGGATGAATTTTGAAGATTTTATTTATTTATTTATTTGACAGAGAGAACTTGAGGAACAGAGGAGGAGGGAGACAGACAGACAAGCGGACTGCATGCTGAGACTGTCACAGGGGCTCCATCTCAGGACCCTGAGATATTGACCCTGAGATCTTGACCTGAGCTGAAACCAAGAGCAGAGGCTTAACCGACTGAGCCACCCAGGCACCCCATGAAGATGAATTTTAAAGTTTGAAACTTTGCTGAGTTAAATTTCTTGAGGTAGAAATAAAACTCCAAAATCATGTATAACAACTTTTACGATAAAACATCTTTGAACCAGACATAATAATGAATGCAAAGGGCACTGGAAAGATAGGAAAGTGTTAGAAATAAGATGCCTGAAATACATGTTGTTCTCACTAATCAAACTTCAAAACAACATATTTTATAAGAATACTTTTGAAAGATTTTGTATATGTATATTCCAAGCTGCTTTTGACCAGTGAGCATTTGCTTACTGTAATTAGGAAAACAGGCTCCTGGAATGAAGGGAACATAAACAAAGTGGTACCGCGTTCGTACCAGGGCAAGTGGAAAAGCAAACCTAGACCCCCTTCTGGAGGAAGGTACTTAAATCCCAAAAGGAAAACGATCCCAGAGCAAGAACATGGTAAAGGTATAGATGTATCAGTCAGACTCTCAGTAGGAAACTGATGCACTGTTAGGGGCCCAATTAAACATAAACTAATAAAGGTATAACTAGTTACAGAGGTGTGGCAGGATTAAGAGGTCCAGTAAGGAATGATGAGAGATCCCGGACAAGCAATAGTGGGGAGCTATTACCACCCCCAGACCACTTTAAGTTAATTAACACATAAATATTTTGAAATTTTCTCCCTTTTAATTTCTATTTATTTACTTATTTTCTGAGAGAGAGAGAATGCAAGTGGGGGTGGGGAGGGGCAGAGGGAGAGGGAGAGAGAGAATGCTAAGCAGCCTTCACACTCAGCGTGGAGCCAGCCACAGGGCTCTATCTCATGACTCTGAGATCATGACATAAGCCAAAATCAGGAGTGGGACACTGAACTGACTGAGCCACCTCTCGTAAGGCAAGTATTCATAGATACAACCTGCATAAGCAAAAGCTCTTGGGGTTCGCAATACTTCTTTTTTCATAGTGTAAAGGAGTCCTGAAACTAAAAACTCTGGGAACTGCTTCCCTACAGATACTTTACACAGTTACACCAGATGTACATGTGAGAATGTTCACAGCAGGGCGCCTGGGTGGCTCAGTTGGTTGGGCGACTACCTTCGGCTCAGGTCATGATCCTGGAGTCCCGGGATCGAGTCCCGCATCGGGCTCCCCGCTCGGCGGGGAGTCTGCTTCTCCCTCTGACCCTCTTCCCTCTCGTGCTCTCTATCTCTCATTCTCTCTCTCTCAAATAAATAAATAAAATCTTTAAAAAAAAAAAAAGAATGTTCACAGCAGCTTCATTTGTCATGGTACCAATCTGGAAGCAATCCAAATGTCCACTTAGAATCAGATGGATAAGCAAATGCAGCTAGGAAAAGAAATGAACTACGTAGACAACTCTCACACACAAAATGTTGGAGAAAATAAGATATAAAAAATATATATAGTCTTGTTTCATATAAATAAATATACTTGAAAACGAGCAAAGAAACCTACTACATAAGGGTGGCATTAAAAAGAAGAGGTCAAGATTATAAAAAAGTTAGAATGTTGCCAACTCCTGGAGGGACGGAGGACTTCTCATTGAGGAAAACACCTGGAGGAGATTCTGAAATACTGTGTATATTTCATTTCTTGACCTATGTGAGAATAGGAATGTTTATTTTAAAATTACTCATGATATGTGTATGAATACATTTGTTTCATGCATTTTTAGGTTATACTTCACCAAAAATATAGCTGAGAGCAACCATCTTAAGTCTGCATCTGAAACTTGAGAAAGCAGCAAAGACTCAGCTTGTGGTTCACCTTTAATGAAATTACATCATCGCTTTTGACCAAATTTTCCTGAACAGGAAGTAATCCTTTATTTTAATCACTTTCTCTTAGTGAGGAAGGAAAGCTTAATAACCTGGTGGGGAGATCACTATCACGGGGATCCTTTACTGGCAAAGTGAGCATTTATTTAGTATCAGAACTGGGCAGTATGGTGAACAGAGAAAAAAGAAGTAACAGCTAAAAATGCCGAGAAATCATTGTTCCCATGCTCTACTGTTAAAATGTTAAAGTTAGACCACCATGCAGTTTTAATTTTAACTCTTTATGTTGAACTACTTTTAGTGTTTTGAAAAGTTGTAAAAATAGTACCGAGAATTCCCACATACTCCTCTGACTTTCCCTAAAGTTGACTTCTTATATAACTGGTGCCAAGAATGCACAATGGAGAAAGAATAATCCCTTAAAAATGGTGTTGGGAAAATTGAATATCCACATGTAAAATAATGAAATCGGACGCTTATCTCATGCCCCACACAAAAATCACTTCAAAATGGGTTGAAGACTTAAGCATAAGACCTGAAACTATAAAGCTCCTAGAAGAGAACATGGGGAAAAGCTTCATGACATTGGCCTTGGCAATCATTTCATGGATATGACCCCAAAATTAAAAGTAGAATTATCTATTATCCAGCAAGCTCACTTCTAGATATTTATCTAAAAATACTGAATTGGGATCTTGAAGAGTTATTTACTCTCATGTTCACTGCAGCATTATTAACTATAGCCAAAATGTGGAAACAACCTAAATATTCATTGACAGGTGAATGGATAAAGAAAAAAACCTGTGGTATAT
This sequence comes from Callorhinus ursinus, assembly GCF_003265705.2. Taxonomy (NCBI): domain Eukaryota; kingdom Metazoa; phylum Chordata; class Mammalia; order Carnivora; family Otariidae; genus Callorhinus; species Callorhinus ursinus. Next base: position 307,864 of record NW_027397133.1, read on the forward strand.
ACATATGATGGGATATTATTCGGCTTTAAAGAAAGGAAATCCTGCAATACGCAACTAAGTGGATGAACCTTGAGGACATGATGCTAACTGAAATAAGCCAGTCACAGAAAGACAAATACTGGATGATTCCACTTACATGAGGTATCTGAAATAGTCAAATTCATAAAATCAAACAGTGGAATGATGGTTGCCAGGAGATGAGGAAGGAGGAAATGGAAAGCTATCAACTGACATAAAGTTCAGTTAAGCAAGATGAATGAGTTCTGGAGATCTGTGGTACAACCAACCCTACCTACAGTCAACACCACCTACAGTCAACACCACCTACAGTCAACACCACTGTATTGCACACTTAAAAATTAGTTAAGAGGGTAGATCTCATGTTCAGTTTATTGCAATAAAATAAAAAAATGTCAAAACTCAGGAAATTAACACTGGTTCAGTACTATCAACATTACTATAGACTTTTATACAATAAATTTATTTTTTTCTTTTTTAAAGATTTAATTATTTATTTGAAAGAGAGAGTGTGCAAGTGGCGGGGGGAGGGGCCGAGGGAGAAGGAGAGAGAGAATCTCAAGCAGACTCCCCACTGAGTGCAGAGCTGAGGCAGTTTGATATCACAACTGTGAGGTCATAACCAGAGCCAAAACCAAGTCAGACGCATAACCAACTGCACCCGTCCAGGCCCCTCTCTAATTCTTTTTATTTTTAATTAAAATAAATGTTTTATGGGTCGCCTGTGTGGCTCAGTCGTTAAGTGTCTGCCTTCGGCTCAGGTCATGATCCCAGGGTCCTGGGATCGAGCCCCGCATCGGGCTCCCTGCTCGGCGGGAAGCTTGCTTCTCCCTCTCCCACTCCCCCTGCTTGTGTTCCCTCTCTGTGTCTCTCTGTCAAATAAATAAATAAAATCTTTTAAAAAATTAAATTAGAAAATGTTTTATTCTCTTTCAGAGGGAGGAGGGGCAGATGGAGAAGGAGAATGTTAAACAGGCCCCATGGGGCTCAATCTCACGATCCTGAGATCATGAACTGAGCTGAAATCAAGCGTCCGATGCTCAACCACTCAACCGACTGAGCCGCCCAGGTGCCCCTCTAATTCTTTTTCTAATTAGGTTTGTAGTTTCTTTATAATCCTCATCCAATGAGAATCATTGTCAAAACATTAATTTACTTAAAATAACAACGATAAATCCATACATGTTAAAACAGTTAATATATTTAATGAAAAACACATATTTTCAAAAACAAAAATCAGTGTAAATAGATATTGTTTTACATTTTTGCGAGTCTCTTTAATTTTGCGAGTCTCTTGACTTAATGGGAGATAACTGAATTCTCATACCTGCTTCTTTTTTTAAAAAAATATTTTATTTATTTATTTGAGAGAGAGAGAGTGAGAGACAGAGAGCATGAAAGGGAAGAGGGTCAGAGGGAGAAGCAGACTCCCCGCTGAGCAGGGAGCCCGATGTGGGACTCGATCCCGGGACTCCAGGATCATGACCCGAGCCAAAGGCAGTCACTTAACGAGCTGAGCCACCCAGGCGCCCTCTCATACCTTCTTCTTTACTCAATTTGTTGTGATATGCTTTTTTTTATTTGCCTTGTATTCGGTGGTGTTAGTGTATCAGAGTTTATTCAGCCATTATTCAGTTGATGAACGTTCAGTTTGTTTCCAGTTTTGTGGGTTTGGTTTGGTTTTGTTTGCTATCGTAAATAATGCTACCATAAACATCCTTGTATGCTCATCCTTATGTGTTCCTACTTCTGTCTCAGTGGGATCGATTCTCTGGAATGGGTTGGTTGAGATTAAGTGAAGGTGTAGATGTAATGCTAATGGATGATTCTGTATTGTTTCCACACATAAGGATAGTTTTTCCTCACCTTCACACCAGCTGAGGGTGTTCCATTCCTTGTATTTTGCCGTCTAACGTGACATCTTGTTTTTACTCAGATATGCACTTTTCAAACTCCTGATTAATTTGAGCATTTGTTTCATATTTAGCTTTTTGGATTTGCTTTTCTATGAATTCTCTATTCTCATTCTTTGCCCATTTTCTATTGGCTTATCTTTTTTTTTCATCTTGTAGGAATATAGATCTTGATGTTTTTATCAGCCGTCAGTATTGAAAAATTTACTATCCATGACCCTTAATACACTGATTATGGTTTTGGTACATTTTATCATTCAAAAGGTTTTATTTTTTTTTAAGTCTTAAGTTTTATTTCATTTCATTTCATTTTTTTTAAAGATTTTATTTATTTATTTGACAGAGAGAGACACAGTGAGAGAGGGAACACAAGCCGGGGTGGGGTGGGGAGTGGGAGAGGGAGAAGCAGGCTTCCTGCTCAGCAGGGAGCCCGATGCCGGGCTTCCTGGGATCATGACCTGAGCCGAAGGCAGACACGTAACGACTGAGCCACCCAGGCACCCCTCATTTTATTTTTTTAAAGTTTTTATTTAAATGCCAGTTAGTTAACATACAGTGTAATATTAGTTTCAGGTGTAGAATTTAGTGATTCAACACTTCCATACAACACCTGGGGCTCATCACAATAAGTGCACTCCTTAATCCCCATCACTTATTTAACCCATGCCCCCCAACCCCTTCCCCCTGGTAACCATCAGTTTGTTGTCTATAGTTAAGAGTCTGTTTCTTGGCAAAAGTTTGTATACCCATATGGCCACATGACTACCCCCCCACCCCCCAGAGCTTTTGGGTTTCCTGCTTAAGAAAGTTACCTCCACAGCTCCATAATTGCCTTGATTTTCTTCTAATACTTTCATGACTTTTAAAAAATGTTTAATTCTGGCATGCCTCTTTGTATGTGGTATGAGCTAAGATGGGAGTCCAGCTTTATTATATTTTCAGATAGGTCTGTTTAGCCGAGGCATGTTTGTTAAATAAACTCTTCTTTCTCATTTGAATAGGACTATCATAATTGTCATAGTTAAAATTATCATGCAGACTTGAATCTACTGTGGATTCTTTACTGTGTCCTTTGATCAATTTTTCTATTCTTATTCCAATAGTATACTAATTTGATAACATTAGACTTATAGTATATTCTTATGCCATGTGAAAACAAACAAATAAGCAAACACCCTTCATTACTTTTCTAAGAGATTTGGTAAATGATCCAAAGAGAAAGGATCCTACTTGCTCTGTCATCGTAGATTGTAGGAACCATATATGCCTGGACCAGCCTGTGTCCACCCTCCTGAGCTTCAGGGGAAGAAACTGTCTCTAAATAATAAATTGAGGATCATTTAAATAAATGTGGAGAACTAGCTTCTTGCCATTTCAGTCTCTACAGCAGGAGGTGTGAACAGTTAAGGGGGCAGAGAACAGCTGTGGGGCAACCAGCCCACGGTACCAGCCCCACTATAAATGATGAACTTCAACCCGGTAAACATTAATCTACTTACCTGTTGGACTCAGAGTAAGACAACGATGGGGATTGTTGTCACAGAACAAAAGTATTATAAGTCATTCGCCTTTGAGAATAATATACTGACAAAAATTGGGAAGAATGAAAGACGAAAAGTGGTAGAAGAACATAGATCTCCTAAGTTTTTACAGGTGGAGTAAAGTGAAACATTAAAGTAGATCAAACAATAGGAGGATGAATATTTGAAGATATAAAAGTAAAACCCAGAAGAACTAAGAAAAACAGCAAAATCAACTAAAATTGGGTATGGAGGGGATAAGAGGAAGTGGAAAGATTCTAATTTTGTCATTGCTCACAGTGAAGAAAGACCACACACACACACACACACACACACACACACACCCCAGTGCAAACAAAACACGGACCATATTGTGAAGTATAATTTCAAAAGAAGCAATAAAAACAGAAAGCATAACATTAAAATGCTGATAAAACTAAGGTCAAGGGGCGCCTGGGTGGCTCAGTCGTTAGGCGTCTGCCTTCGGCTCAGGTCATGATCCCAGGGTCCTGGGATCGATCCCCGCATCCGGCTCCCTGCTCCGCGGGGAGCCCGCTTCTCCCTCTCCCACTCCCCCTGCTGTGTTCCTTCTCTCGCTGTGTCTCTCTCTGTCAAATAAATAATAAAATCTAAAAAAAAAAAAAAAACTAAGGTCAAATATATCTGTCATTGGAATGAATTTAAATGTGCTTATTCTACATATTAAAAAAAGCAATTATCACATCAGATCACACAGTAAAACCCAACTATTTTCTGGGAATATAAGAGACATGTTAAAACGAATTGACTCAGAAAGTTTGCAAATGAAAAGATGGGCCAAGGCCAATGAGACCAATGGAAAGAAAAACAAAGCAGGGCTTCAATTTTAATATACAGCCAAGTTGAATTTAGGACAAAAAGCCATAAACAGGTTAAAGAGAGATACTTTATAAGGATAAAAAATGTATTACACAAGAATAATCTAAGAGCCACAATATTCTACATATCATATAGTATCGCATCACAATTTAAACAGCAAAGAACACAGAACATGAGGAGAAATACACAAATATTGACCTATACTAAGAGATTTTAATTCACCTGTCTCGGCCAGGGTAGAGTCAATGCATAAAAATATGTAAAATTTTAGAGCTGTCCTGTCTAATGTGGTAGTCAGTAGCCACATTCGGCTATGTACATTTAAAATAATTAAAGTGAGGGGCGCCTGACAGGTTCAGTCGGTAGAGCATGAAACTCTTGATTTCGGGGTTGTAAGTTTGAGCCCCATGTTGGATGTAGGGATTACTTAAAAATAAAAAAAAATTTTAATTAATTTTAAAGTGACATAAAATTGAATATTCAGTGAGTCACAACTAACCATATTTCAAGTGCTGGAGAGCCACACAGAGGATCTATTTCATATAATTGAGTCATTGTATCCACCACAAAATGGTAAAAATCACACATACACACAGCAAAAATGGAAGAAAAACATTCCCTGACAGGAGGCCAAAGAGAAAAGTCAAAATCGCTATTTCAGGGGCGCCTGGGTGGCTCAGTTGGTTAAGTGACTGCCTTCGGCTCAGGTCATGATCCTGGAGTCCCAGGATCGAGTCCCACATCGGGCTCCCTGCTCAGCAGGGAGTCTGCTTCTCCCTCCGACCCTCTTCCCTCTCGTGCTGTCTATCTCTCATTCTCTCTCTCACAAATAAATAAAAATAAATAAAATCTTTAAAAAAAATAGCTATTTCAGAATATCTAGAAAAGAATTATATCAAATCCAGCAGAGTGCAGCCATCCCAAGTGCTAAAGAAACTTGAGTCATTAATGATAATGGTGAAATTCTGAAGTCTTCCCATTTATGCCAGGAACAAAGGCAGTCTCACTATTAACACAATCATAATTGCTTCTGAAGTGCTAGGAAAGGCAGCTAGACAGGAAATTGAAATAAAGTGTAAATATGAGAAATGAAAAGACAAGATGGTTATCTTTTGCAAATGATAGGATTTACCTAGAAAACCCAAGAGAATTTACAGAGAAACAGAACTCATTAACAAGTTCTTTGACTTGGCAAGATATAAGATAAATATACTAATCAAGATCTTATGAAGAATCAACAGGTAAAATTAGATCTATATCTCACACCATACACAATGTCATTCCAGCTGGATTTAATATGACTGTAAGGTAACTTATGTATGAACAAAAAGTATTTTCCCATTATAATTTTTGATTGGTTGTTTTTTAATATAAGAAAGGTACTGATTTTTATAAATTAATCGTACAACCCAATCCAAGTGGGGACAATTTTGCTCTCCCACCTGGGGATATCTGGCAAGGACTGGAGACATTTGTTTGTCCTGAGTGGGGGAGAGGTGTGCTACTGGCATCTAGTGAGTGGAAGACAGAGATCTGCTAAGCATGCTGCAGGGTTTCTTCTCTCTCCCTACAACAAGGGATTATCCAGTTCCAAATATAAATAATGCTGAAATTGAAAAACTGTGGTGTAACTTGACTCCTTGATTGAGTTATCATATCGGTTCTAATAGTTTCTCCAGTTAATTTTGGATTTCCCAGGTACACAACCACACTAATTGCAAGAAATAAGGATATATCCTTTCCAGTTCTTATACCTGTTGTTTGGTTCTGTTTTGTAACTACATTTGGCTCTCACCGTCAGACCCATGTTTGCACTGAGCAGCTGAACTCTATCTCTCTGTTTGGGAATTCCACCATTGTGAGGTCCCACTTCCTACCATTAAGGACCTAAAGGCCAGATAGTTGCTTTCCCTGAAACCTAGTGGTCAGCATGCAGGTGTTTAACTGAACTCACACTGAGACTTTATATAAAGACATTAAGAATGGGTCAGAGCTCATTTGGATGGCCTTGGCACTGAACCAGTCCGTTCCTAGGCAAACTTGGTGACCATTCTCCTTTCATTGTTTCCTTGGGTTCTGACCCATTTTAACTTGCTACTTTAGCTTTCTCATCCAAACTATCAGCTGCCCCATGTCCTATGAATGAATTCCTTTTGTTTTCTTTTTAGTTAACCCAAATTGGTTTCCTTTGCAACCAAGAACCCAACTATTAGAATGTTAAATAATAATTTTTTTAAAAAAGATTTTATTTATTTGACAGAGAGAGAGACGCACAGCGAGAGAGGGAACACAAGCAGGGGAAGTGGGAGAGGGAGAAGCAGGCTTCCTGCTGAGCAGAGAGCCCGATGCGGGACTCGATCCCAGGACCCTGGGATCATGACCTGAGCCAAAGGCAGATGCCTAACGACTGAGCCACCCAGGTGCCCCTAGAATGTTAAATAATAATTGTGATAGCAGATGACATTGTCTTTTTCTTGATTTTGTTGGAATAGCCTTTTGTCTGCACACATGCACACATTCATTAATTCATTTACAAAATAAATATTGAAATCCATGTGTTCAGTCCTTCACCTCCAGTTCCAATCCAATACCACATGGGTCATTCTAGTTTCTGCTTTCCTGTATGTGTAAATCCCTTCTCTGAAAATGAGAAATCTGTTTCCCATTACCCAAAACATATTTACTTATTTCATCAGACCCCCTGAGTGGAACTAGCTCTCCCTCTCAGCCACCATTCCTCCCCAGTGTGGTTGCTCTCCTTATCCCTCTTGGCTCTGCTTTCCCTGCTGGAATGTTCCCACCTACTCTACCTAGGACTCCCTCATCATCCTGCTGAGTCATTTCAGAGAGCAAACACATGTAAATGCCCTCCTCATCTTGCTCAGGTTCTGACATCCCTCTATGACATTCTTGAGTAGACACCCTCCTCATTGTATTTGAGACGCTCCATTCCCGGCCACCTCTCTGCACAGGTATCCATGTAGCTCTGTCATACCTGAGCCCTATTGCTCAGAAGGGAAACAGAAAAGAAGAGAAGGGAAGGAGAGAAGAAAAAAGGAGATGATGAATTCTCGATATATTTTGAATGCAGAGCTGAAGGTATTTCCAACAGGATGTAGGGTGAATGAGGAGGGGAGACAGGGATGACTCTGAGGTCTTTGACCTGTGCTCCTGCAAAGTAGAGTTAACTTCTTCTGAGAGGTGGAAGACTGTGGGAAGAGCAGGCATGGAGCGGAAATCTAGAGTAAGTCTTGGGCATGGTGAGTTTAAGGTGCATATTAGATACCCGAGCAGGCAATTAAATTGATGAATCTGGAGCTTTGGGGAGCTGACCAGAAAGAGGATACACATTTGGGAGTTATCAATATTTGATAGTATTTAAAGACTTTGCACTGGAAGAAATTGCTTTGGGAATAAGTAAAGATGGCAGAGAGAAGTGGTCCAAGTGATGTGATTTTATGTGGTATCTGGGAGTGAGTGGTCAAGAAAGAATTCTCGAGACATTTTGGTACAAAAAAAAAGGTGGTTTTATTAAAGCATGGGGACAGGGCCGTGGGCAGATAGAGCTGCACCAGGGTTGTAAGGAGTGACTGATTATATACTTTTTTTAAAGATTTTATTTTTATTTTATTTTGAGAGAGAGAGAGAAAGAGAGCACGTGAGCAGGGCAGGGGCAGAGGGAGAGAGAATCTCAAGCAGGCTCCACACCTAGTGTGGAGCCTTATGCAGGGCTCGATTTCACGACCTTGAGATCATGACCTGAGCTGAAATCAAGAGTCATATGCCCAGGGGCGCGTGGGTGGCTCAGTTGTTAAGCGTCTGCCTTTGGCTTGGGTCATGATCCCAGGGTCCTGGGATCGAGCCCCACATCGGGCTCTCTGCTCGGCGGGAAGCCTGCTTCTCCCTCTCCCACTCCCCCTGCTTGTGTTCCCTCTCTCGCTGTGTCTCTCTCTGTCAAATAAATAAATAAAATCTTAAAAAAAAAAAAAAGAGTCATATGCCCAACCAACTGAGCCACCCAGGTGCCCCGATCATATACTTTTAAGTTGGAAGGGGGGGAGATAAAGCAAGTTTCCAAAAGGATTTTCATATGTTAAAGACTTACAGGATCCCAGAGACCTAGCTATTGTCAAGCCAAGGTGGGTTTTTTTTTTGTTTGTTTCTAGCAAAGTATTAACATTAAGACAGTTGGGAGTTCCTGGAGGAATGTCATACTCTGCCTGCCTCAAGTGTTTGTCAATGGGCTGCAAGTTATTTATTTTTTTTAAGATTTTATTTATTTATTTTAGAGAGAGAGAGAGAGAGAGTGAGCATGAGTGGGAGGGGCAGAGAGAGAGAGAGAGAGAGAGAGAATCTCAAGCAGACTCCACGCTGAGCATGGAGCCCGACACAGGGCTCCATCCCAAGACCCTGAGATCATGACCTGAGCAGAAGGCAAACGCTTAACTGACTGAGCCACCCACGCGCCCCTCTACATTTCCTTTTGCCTTTGTTCTCCTCACCTACAGGAGTAGGCCTTGGGATAGGCCAATGCAGTGTTTTGTAAGGAAGCAATTAACTTGTTTTTCTTTTTATGTGACCTGACAGATAGGTAGGTAAATAGAATTCTAAAGATTTTTTTTAAGTTACTTGTTATTTTTAGTCATCTCTACACCCAACTGTGGGGCTTGAACTCATGACCCTGAGATTAAGTCATGTGCTCTTCCCTCTGAGCCAGCCAAGCACCCCAAGTAGATTTCTAAATTAAGGAAATAATCTCATATAAGGGGATTTTTGTTGGGAAATGTACCTGAATTTTAGGTGATCCCTTTGGCCATGGTGTGTATGTATATGTATTTTTTAAATGTACTGGAGGTTTCTACACTAGTTATCTATTTGGAATTTTTCCATCAATATTCATTAGGGAGATTTGTCTGCAGTTTTCCCTTTTTGTCTTACCATATTAGATTTATAGTGCTGGCTCTATACATATAATTGGGAAGTTTTAATTTTTATCTTTAGTTTACATCAAGTCAGAATCGCCTATCTGTTGATAGTTTAAAATAATTTAGTATGGGGCACCTGGCTGGCTCAGTTGGAAGAGTGAGCAACTCTTGATCTTGGGGTCGTGGGTTTGAGCCCCACATTGGGTGTAGAGATTATTTAAAAATAAAATAAAATAAGTTAATCTGATTCTGTCCGTTTAATTTCATAGTTACCAATCTATTTAACAAGTTCATCTCTTCCTAAGAAGAGTTTTTGCAACCTATGTTTCTGAAAAATCATTCATTTATCCCAAGTTTTTTTAGTTGTTAGCAAGGAGTTGAACAAAGAATTCTCTAAGTAGCATGGTTCTTCCAGAACTCTCACTTTCTCTTTCATTATTTTCACCTTTTGGTTCTTTCCTTGGCATCCTGTGAAATTTTCCTGAACTTAGAATCTATGCCACTAGTTTTTACTTTCTGTGTGCCAAGTATCTTACTTTCTGTGTGCCAAGTATTGTACTTTCTGTTTCTAAGTCCCGTTTTAATTTTTCATTGTCATCGTTTTCCGTTTAATAATTTCCCCTAGATTTACTAGCTCCATTTGTATTGTTTTCTTATCATTGCTTATATAAGTTTTCTTTAATTTCCTTACAAGTGGGAAGCTGCCATAGCCTATGATTTTTTTTTTGCTTCATGCAGTTTATAAATTAAAATAACCTTTAAAAAATATTTTAAGTAATTTCTACACCCAACGAGAAGCTCAAGCTCACAACTCCAAGATCAAGAGTCGCATGCTCCACCGACTGAGCCAGCTGGGAACCTCTCTATAATTTTTTCATGCTCTTTTCTTTTTCTCCTTTATTACTTGTCAAAATTGTGTTGGAAGAGAGAGCTGGAGCATTATTAGGCATCTAAATTGGGAATCCTGTTCACTCCGTGAAGTGCTGAGCGCACTTTTTCCAGCAGGGGGCGCACTTGGACTTTGATTGCCTCCCTGCCTCCGGTTGAACAGGATCCACTCCCCGGTTGAGAAATAAAGAGTAAACCTCTGGCTAGAGGAATTTTTTGCTTGATGGGAAGGTGCATCTATTTTCCCAGCAGATGCTAAATCAAACCCCTACAACAGAAAGGCAGGTATAGAAAATGAGCTAGGAGACGTGGGGTAAAGGACAATAATGGGGCAAGTATACTGAAAAACGGTACATGGCTTTGGCCTGAATTCCGGAGAGACCACAGCACTTGCTGGGAGAATGCCCCACAATAAAGCCGCGCAGATCCTGCTCAGCCCCAGCTGGTTTCTGTCATATGGGAATGCCAGATCATCAACATTTTCAAGAGACGGTGGACATTCCGATTATTGTGAGAGATCTCCAAATGTTAAACTGTGACCAGTGAGTTAAAACTGTTTTAGAAACCTGTGTGTAAACTAAATGCAAACTATCATCTAGAATGTTTTGGTGAGTGGCACAGGATTCACTGTACTTACGCGGAACTGGCTTCAGTTACGCTGAATAGTGAAATATTGAATTCTGTTCCCCTAAGGTCAAGAAAGAGACGAGGATGTCTATTTTCACCACTTCTTCCTCTCCTCCTCCTCTTCCTTCTTCTTCTTTAAAATATATTTTAAAAAAATTAAAAGTAATCTCCACACCTAACATGAGACTTGAACTCACATCCCCAAGATCAAGAGTTGCACGCTCTTCTGACTGAGTCCGCCAGGGGTCTCTATTTTCACTACTTCTATTCAGTGTTGTGATGAAATGACTGGAGGCTTCAATGAAGCAGGGGGAAAAGGCAATGTAACTGGAAAGGAAGAAGTAACATCATTGTTTCCAATGACAAGATCATTTACACAGAAAATCCAAAACAGACAAGCAAACTACTGGAATCAATATGTAATTCGGTAGAGTTACTGTATCCAAAGCCGACATATAGAAATGATTTCTATATCTGTATTAGCAAATATCAGAAAATTAAATCAAAAATAAAATATCGTTTTATTTTTTTAATTTTTTTCCAATATCATTTTAAAAAGCACCCCAAATCACAATATTCTTAAAAGTAGAACTAACAAAATCGTTTCAAGACCTCTACTCCCAAAACTGAAAATGTTGCTGAGAGAAATTAAAGAAGTCCTCAGTAAGAGATATGTCATGCTCATGAATTTGAATATTCAATATTTTAAGGATATCAATACTTCCTCAAACCAGGACCACAGATGCCGAGGGCTTTTCCCCAAAATCAAATCCCTACACAGACAAGGCAGTATGGTCAATGAGTGGAGCAGACTAGCATAAGCAAAGTACCTGACAAATGGTACCTGGAGTTGGTAAGGGTCTGATAGACGTACCTGGATTTGGCTTTAGTGGAGGGACGCAATAGAGCATGGTGGGGAGTGCAATGGTATAAAGGCAGTCAATTCCTGTGCAGTCCCAGCTGATTGCTACCATGTGAGAATACCAGATCTTTTAATTTTTCAAGAAATATCTTGAGGGGCACCTGGGTGGCTCAGATGGTTAAGCGGCTCTTTGATCTTGGCTCAGGTCTCCATCTCAGGGTCATTCATTCAAGCCCCACGTTGGAAACCATGCTGGGCGTGGAGCCTACTTAAAAAAAAAAAAATCTTGAAATATCTCCCAATATTTAAATGTTGTAAGTTTATTTGTTAAAATAGTTCCAAACCAGTCCAACCAAACAAAATACAAATACGACTTAGACCTAGCCTGTTTGTTGGAAACCAAGTCAAGGGGAGAGAGGTTCTTCCCAGGTACCTGGTTTTACCTTTAGTCCTGGAACCACTGCTGGTCAAATGTGGACTCTGTCCTTCCTGTGTTTGACACCTGTGCTAGGTGGAACCTCACAAAATTTTCTTCCTGTACCTCAACCTCATTGCATTGGACCACGTCCTAATGCAGGGGTTACACCTTTGTTCTCAGCTCCTTCTGTCACCTTCAATTATGTCCAAATTTTGTACACCAGATTGATATCTTCAGGGATTTTAGCCATCATGCATCCCCCGAATCCTGCAGCCCCCCAGGATTTTAATATCTAGAGAATTTAACTGGAGCCTCCATGCCACAAAAGTACAGTATATACAAAATTGTGCACTCTGCATATTATTTAGGAGGATTACTGGGAATGATGCCATTCTCCTAATTGTCACACACATTGTGATGTCCTTTCCCCCAACATGGAAACAAAACAAAACAAAACAAAACTTCTTTCTTGCATTCTCCAGCACTTTAATCCAATGATATTATGTGTAACATATGAAATGTTCAGGGACAGCAGTGGGGAACAGCCCCACAGAAAAGGAAGCACCCTAAATGGGACATTAATCCGCACTGTCCCTCTCTACCCCATGGGGCCTCATAGCAGCTGCATCTCCTATCACATCTCTCATAAGATGTCCAGCTTCCGTCCCCACCATCTCCACTGCCACTGAGACCCAAGCTGCCCTCAATCTTTCTCTCAGCCAGTCTTGGGATTCATATAATTTTATCAGGCGGAGACATACTAGCCTACTCTTTAGCCCAAGCTCCAGGCAAATCCTGGGCTTTCTGTTTAAACACCCAAAAAAGGTCATTGATTTGTTTTGAAAAGTAAGTATGTACGTCTTTTCCCTGAGAAGAATTTTGTGGTCCTCTGTGAACAACGACATTGCTTCATTATAGGGTGAGAGACTGAATATGCAAATGGAGGAAACTCAGACCATATGTAAAAATAGAGCTCTGACCCACAATCAGCAGCCACCAGCCCAGGAAGCCAGCCTACTATCCACAAATCAGACTTGGGGGAAGTCAGACTGTATCTCTGATAACGGATTCAGGATGCCAAACACTAACCCCTGTAGCAAGCAGCCCCAAGTGTCCAGGACTCAATCAATAACGGACAGCTTCCCTGGTTTTTGTCCCGGTTTCCAATTTAGGACCAAACAGAGAAAGCCAATGTGTACCCCTAACCAGTCACTTAGGGTGCCTCACTTCAATTAACCCTCCTCCAGCTTCCCCAGGTCAACAGCCTCCAACCAGGACACACCTGAAGCCTTCTCTTTTCTCCTCAATGAAGCTTTCCCAATGCTCTGCCTGCCTTTGAGGCTCTGCCCAAGTGCAAGTGATGGTGGCCAACTCCCTTACCATAGCAAGCCCTGAATAAATAGCTTCTACCGGCTCTCATTTGGTTGGTTATTATGGACTAAATGTTTGTGTCCCCCCCACCCCCATCCTAAATTCATATGTTGAAGCCCTAACCCCCCAATGTGATCAAATTTGGAGGTGGAGCCTCTGGGAAGTGATTAAGTTTAGATGAGGTCATGAGGGTGGAGCCCCCATGATGGGATTAATGTTCTTACAAGAGGAAAAACAAGAGAGTGGTGTGCATGCTCACCGGGGGGCTGGGGGGGGGGGCGGTGCGGGCTTGCTCCCTGGCTGCCTGTCTCTCCCTCCCCCCTCCCCCTTCCCTCCTTCCATTTTGTGTAAGTGGCCAGTCTGTGGTATTTTGTTATGGAAGTGCAAGCTAAGATTGGTCTTTATTTCTACAACTGGTTTTGGTCATGTTCTTCTTATACTGATGGGCATCAGAGATGGGCTTATTAAAAAGCATGACCGTATGTCAGTGTCTTTCCCGAAAGTCCATGGATGGCTTATGAGCTGTGAAATTGAGTTTCACAGGGAGGTTTGGGCAGCTTCAGGGGCTGAGGCAGAGTAGGTAAGGGGATGTGGGCACGGTGGTTGGGGGGAGGTTGTGTTAGAACTTTTTCAGGTACCTGTAACATCAGTCCAGTTCAAACTTGCCTAATGGAGGGGAAAAAGTATTAACTCACTACAGTTCTACTCCCAATTTCCAACATGTAGGTGGTCTTCTCTTTACACACTCAGGAAATTCTCTGACACTAGCTAGGTGTCCTGCAATTCAGACACTAGCTACCTGGGGATAGCCTAAGATCCCACAGGTTAAGGGCTCAGTCCCACAAGACTGCCCCCTTCCCCTACTTCAGATGCCAGTCATAGGTCTCAGGTGGTCACCTGCACTTCCGAGCCACTGGTTCTAGATCAGAGGCTCCCAGGAGCCCCTCCTTGGGTTTAGTTCATTTGCTAGAGCAGCTCACATATTCAGGAAACCTGTTTACTCACTAGATTACCAATATATTACAAAAGATATCGAAGGATACAAATCAACAGCTGGATCAAAGGTACATAGGGTGAGGTCCTGAACACAGGAGCTTTTCTGTCCCTGTGGAGTTTGGGGCCCCGTATGGTGGCACGTGGACATGTTCTGGTTCACTCATCAGAAAGCTCTCTCTGGACCTCGTCCTTTTGGGTTTATATGGAGGCTTCATGATATAGGCTTGAGTGCTTAAATCATTGGCCATTGGCATTTGAACTCAACCTCCAGCTCCTCTCCCCTCCCTGAAGTCAGGGGTTAGGACTCAAAGTCCCAACATTCTAATTGCACGGTTAGTTCCCCTGGCAACCATGCCCTACCCTGAGGTGCTTTCCAAGTCACCCTGTTAGCAGAGCAAAAGGCACCTTTATCCTCTCTCATCGCTTAGGAAATTCCAAGGGTCTTAGGACGTTGTGCCAGGAACTGGGACAATGACCAAATGTATATTTCTTATTATAAAATCACAGTATCATACTCTGTTAGCTGAAAAGTTTTGAAATATGCTGGCTTCTGGCACAGAGGGTTCTAGGGTTTGGTCAATGTCACTGAAATCCTTTTTAAAAATTTGCTACCCCTGTAGCTCTGCTTTCCTCTGTGGGCTTTGTTCTCAGGCAGGCTGGAGCCCAGTATTTGGCTCTGATAGCTCCAGGCTTGAATCTTCCCCATTCAGAGACCCCAGGGGAAAGAGAACAGCTATTTTTCCCAAACGTATAGCAAAAGTCCTGGAAACTCTTTAGACGAAAATGGATATAGGCTCATCCATGTGTTGATGAATTGACCACAGGTGTTATCAGTGATGAAAGATGCCAACGGGTCAGTGTTGGTTCACAGATTCACCCCTGGAGTACGGAACGGGCTTGATGGTGGGAGGATGGCTGTCCTCCAAGGTAGAGGTCAGTGTCCCAACAGTCTTATATAACACCCAGTGCTCATTACATATCATGCCCTCCTTAATGTCCATCACCCAGTTACCCCACCCCCTCACCCACCTCCCCTCCAGCAGCCCTCAGTTTGCTTCCCATGATTAAGAGTCTCTTATGGTTTGTCTCCCTCTCTGATTTCTTCTTCTTTTATTTTTTCCTCCCTTCCCCTATGATCCTCTGTTTTGTTTCTTAAATTCTACATATCAGCAAGATCATATGATAATTGTCTTCCTCTGATTGACTTACTTCACTTAGCATAACACCCTCTAGTTCTATCCACGTCATTGCAAATGGCAAGATTTCATTTTTTTGATGGCTGAGTAGTATTCCATTGTATATAGATACCACATCTTCTTTATCCATTCATCTGTCGATGGACATCTGGGCTCTTTCCATAGTTGGGCTATTGTGGACATTGCTGCTATAAAGATTGGGGTGCAAGTGCCCCTTCAGATCACCACATTTCTGTCTCTGGGGTAAATACCCAGGAGTGCAATTGCTGGGTCACAGGGTAGCTCTATTTTCAAACTTTTGAGGATCCTCCATACTGTTTTCCAGAGTGGCTGTGCCAGCATGCATTCCCACCAACAGTGTAGGAGGGTACCCCTTTCTTTGCATCCTCACCAACCTCTGTTGTTTCCTGAGTGGTTAATTTTAGCCATTCTGACTGGTGTGAGGTGATTTCTCATTGTGGTTTTGCTTTGTATTTCCCTGATGCCGAGTCATGTTGAGCATTTTTTTCATGCGGCTGTTGGCCATTTGTATGTCTTCTTTGGAGAAATGTCTGTTCATGTCTGATGCCCATTTCTTGATTGGATTCTTTGTTCTTTAGGTGTTGAGTTTGATAAGTTCTCTTTTTTTAAGATTTTATTTATTTGGGGCGTCTGGGTGGCTCAGTTGGTTGGACGACTGCCTTCGGCTCAGGTCATGATCCTGGAGTCCTGGGATCGAGTCCCACATCGGGCTCCCTGCTCGGTGGGGAGTCTGCTTCTCCCTCCGACCCTCTTCCCTCTCGTGCTCTCTCTCATTCTCTCTCTCTCTCAAATAAATAAAATCTATTTATTTGACAGAGAGAGACACAGTGAGAGAGGGAACCCAAGCAGGGGGAGTGGGAGAGGGAGAAGCAGGCTTCCTGTTGAGCAGGGGCTCGATCCCAGAACCCTGGGATCATGACCTGAGCCGAAGGCAGACACTTAACGACTGAGCCACCCAGGGGCCCAGAGTTTGATAAGTTCTTTATAAATTTTGGATACTAGCCCTTTATCTGATATGTCATTTGCAAATATCTTCTCTCATTCTGTTGGTTGTCTTTGGTTTTGTTGACTGTTTCTTTTGCTGTGCAAAAGGTTTTTATCTTGATTAAGTCACAATAGTTCATCTTTGCCTTTGTCTACCTTGCCTTTGGAGACTAGCAAGAAGTTGCTGTGGCTGAGGTCACAGAGGTTGCTGCCTGTGTTTTCCTCTAGGATTCTGATGGATTCCTGTCTCCCATTTAGGTCTTTTATCCATTTTGAGTCTATTTTTGTGTATGTCATAAGGAAATGGTCCAGTTTCCTTCTTCTGCACGTGGCTGTTCAATTTTCCCAATACCATTGGTTGAAGAGACTGTCTTTTTTCCATTGGATATTCTTTCCTGCTTTGTTAAATATTAGTGGACCATAGAGTTGAGGGTCCATTTCTGGGTTTTCAATTGGGTTCCATTGATCTATGTGTCTGTTTTTATGCCACTGTCTTGATGATTACAGCTTTGTAATAGAGCTTGAAGTCTGGAATTGTGATGCCCCCCAGCTTTGGTTTTCTTTTTCAACATTCCTTGGCTATTTGGGGTCTTTTCTGGTTCCATACAAATTTTTGGATTATTTGTTCCAGCTCTGTGAAAAAAGTTGATGGTATTTTGATAGGAATTTCATTGAATGTATAGATTGCTCTAGGTAGCAAAGACATTTTAACAATATTTGTCCTTCCATTCTATGAGCATAGAACGTTTTTCCATTTCTTTGTGTGTTCCCCCATTTCTTTCGTGAGTGTTCTATAGTTTTCTGAGTACAGATCCTTTGCCTCTTTGGTTAGGTTTATTCCTAGGTATCATGGTTTTTGGTGCAATTGTAAGTGGGTTTGACTCTTAAATTTCTCTTTCTTCTGTCTCATTGTTAGTGTATAGAATTGCAACTGATTTCTGTGCATTGATTTTATATCCTGTCACTTTGCTGATTTCCTGTATGAGTTCTAGCAACTTTGGGGTGAAGTCTTTTGGGTTTTCCACATAGAGTAAGATGCTGCTTTTAGACAGAAACCAGGACCTGGACAGTCAAAAACCAACCAACCAACCAACAATAAAACAACAGCATAGGAAGATAGAGCCATGAGGGAGCCCTGGGGAACCCAGGAATGTAGGGGAGGCAGTGGAGGTGAGGACAGGCTTTCCCAGAGCCATAAGATGTATGGGCTGGATTGAGGCTTGGAACTGCAGATCTGACCCTGAGAACTTGTTGTATTAGTGTTTCCACATCCATCCAGGTGCCCTCAGAGGGCTGCTGTACCCTCAGGCTGGGACAGAGTCTTCTCCCTCAGTCCTCCTCCTGTGGGACCAGAGGTTGTCCCATCTGGCTTCTCCCTTCCTTGGAAATGCTATGGGGAAGCTTCCTTTTCTGTTCAAGTAGGGCCCTTATCTCTACATGTTGTGGCTTCTGCAGGCAACTCCCTTCCCACTCACTGGTCTTGTCTGTATTCCCATGCCTAATAGATGAATGAAAGCATGAAGGGGGTTGTCTGGACCCCCAGCCTAGAGATCCTTCTGCCCTCTCTGCTAATGACAGGGTAGCCCCAGCGGGTGGAGTGGGGCTGCCCTGCTCCAGCCTGTCCCCCAGACAGAGCCTGGGGGTATGTAGGGAGATGGATGTGCACACAGGTCCTGAGCCTTCCCCACCTGACATACAGCCTGACTTTGATCCTTAGGGACAGTAAAGTCCCAAATCCACATTCAAAATTCCCTCAGCTAAAGTGTGGTTTTGGTGTCTCCCTTCTCTGTCTGGGTTTCTACCCTGTCCTCGATTTCACGCTGAAAATTCTGTCAGCCCTTCAGTGGTTTTCAGATTTGCCATGACTTTCCCTTTGTGTTTGTGGTTGTTTTCAGCAGGAAGGTGGGTCTGATGCCCACTGGAGAGGGTCCTCATCTCTTTTCTGTTTTATCTCATGCCCTGTGTGATCACACTCAGGCTCCCAGTTAAATTCAGTCTGCGTGGTGACACTCTAAGTTCATGGGTCCAGCTGGAACTTTTTCTAAACTACAGACCCACAGATCAAGCACCCTCTGTTGATTTTCCACTTGTGTGTCTGACATGCATCTCTAACCCAACATGTCCGAAATTGAGCTCCCAAATTTCTTTTTTAAAAATCTTTCCCTTTTCCAGCAATGGCAGCTTGGAGCTTGCAACCACTCAGGAGAAACACATTGGTGTTGCTGATTTTTCTCTTTCTCTCTCAATATGCATCTCATGCACCAACAAATACTGCCAGCCATCAGCTTCCCACCAACCCACCGTGTCCACCCAGACCTGGGCGCCCCCATTTCACTTGCAGGGCAACACAATAACCCCAGAGGAGTCTGGGCTCAGTCCAGCAAGCAGGGGCTCAGGGGAAAAGCAAATCACATCCTGTCTTTTTTCTGTTCAAGGCCTGCACTGCCCTTCACACCTGTAATACTGCGATTTATAATCCAGAAACATGTACGTTTGGTCTTCCCATCCCTGTTTCTGGCACAGAGCTCCTAAAACCTTTGGAATTTACTAAGTGATGAAAGCAACTAGGGTGTCTTTTGTTATATTAATGAGGCAACTTTTGGATAGCAGCTAAGGATGGGGGCTGGTTGCTAAGGGAAACTTTGATTGAAGGGTTGGGACTTTGACCTCCAGGGAGGGGAGAGGGGCTGGAAGTTGACTAAATCACCAATGGCCAATGATTTAAAACCGTGGATTGAGTAAAGCAGATTGTCCTTCCCAGTGTGGGTGGGCCCGGTCCAATTAGGGGCCTGCATAGAAGGAAAGAGTTGACCCTTCCATAAGTAAGTGGAACTCTTTCTGCTTCACTGCCTTCAAGCTTGGACATCATTTTTTCTGTCCCTTTGGACTTGAGCTGAAATATCGGCTCTTCCTGGATCTTAAACCAGCTGGTCTGTGGACTGGAACTCACCATCAGATGTCCTGGGTCTCCAAGTTGCCAACTGCACATTTTGGGACTTCGGAACCTCCATAATCACAGGAACCAAATCCTTACAATAGATCTCTTTATATATGCATAGAGTGTGATCCTATGGGTTCTGTTTGGAGAACCCTGGCTAATACACCCAGAGTACAAGTCAAGTTCTTAACAGCAGCCTCCAGAGCTCTTCAGAAGCTGACCTAGGGTACCTCCCAGACCTCCTCTTCTTCTACGTTCCCCATGGCTCACTCTGCTACGCTGTCACCCAGCTGTCTGCCAACGCACCTATTCCCGCTTAGGACCTCTGAGTGCACTAGTCCTTCACAATGGGTTCCTTTTGTGTGGGTACCCACGGGATCTCTCACTTTGTCCATGTCTTCACTCAGATATCAACTTCTCCATGAGGCTTGCCGCAGGCACAGATTTTTTTTTTTTTTTTAATTTCAGCAGTCTTCAAAAATTCTTCTTATGTTTTCCTGTTTTGGGTTTTTTTTCCCTAACATATATCACTCTCTAAGGGATAGCACATTTTAATTTTTTTATTAACTGTTTGTCTTCTAACTAGAGTTTCTAACTCATCTTTTCCATCCTCAGCTCTGAGGAGCTGACCCTTTGCTGTATGTATCTCCAGCCCTAAAACAGGGCCTGGCACATGGGAGGTGTTCAGGAAGCATCGTTTGGATGAAAAAATGCTCAGTGCCAGGCACAGTCCTAAGCATCTGACACACATGAACTCATTTAATGTCACATAACATTTGTAGTGGTGTCCCCATTTTGTAGATGAGCAAACTGAGGTACAGAGAAGGTTAACTAATTTTAGCAAAGTTGAGCAGGTGGTAGCTGAGGTGGTAAGTAGGTAGGTGTCTGGGTTCCAACCCAGTCACTCCATGCCCTCAACTTCCACATTCCAAATGCCCAGCTCTCAGGTCAGTTCTGCATCAACCCCAAGACCAGAGTCTGAGGTGGCCTGGGA
Organism: Callorhinus ursinus; assembly: GCF_003265705.2. Taxonomy (NCBI): domain Eukaryota; kingdom Metazoa; phylum Chordata; class Mammalia; order Carnivora; family Otariidae; genus Callorhinus; species Callorhinus ursinus. Next base: position 328,393 of record NW_027397133.1, read on the forward strand.
TGAGGACTGTGGCGGGACTGGGGACCCAAACCCAAGGGGTCAGGAGGCCCCAGGGTCACTGATGGGAGCCACATCTTGTGACTACTGTGGACCACGTCATGTCTACTTGACGTATTTGTCCCTGATAACTTCTCTCCTGACAGAGGGGCAGACCCTGCCACCTGGCCCCTCAGCCTGGGAGCCTCTCTTTAGAGCTCGACCATGTGCTAACGCATTTGCTCAGGATCTTTTCTAGCACCCAGAGGCGCTATTCTCAGGAAACTGGCAAGGTGGTGTTCTCTTCCCTGTGCAAACCTGGTGCATGAGGAGGGACGCCCGGGTGGCTCAGTCAGTGAAGTGTCTGATCTCGGGGTCCTGGGATGGAGCCCCGTGTGGAGACCCATGTCGGGCTCCATACTCACCAGGGAGTCTGCTTCTCCTTCTCCCTCTGCCCCTCCCCCTGCTCATGCTGTCTCTCTCAAAAAAACAAAAACAAAAACAAAAAACAAAAAACACATGTTGCCCTAGGAAAGGGCCATAGTTCTGGGGCCTTATCCCCCTAGACAAGCCTCTCACCATCCGCAAATGGCAGGGAGGCAGGACGGGCTGATTTCTCAGCCCTACTTCACCTCCCATGGCCCATGCTGACTAAGTTCCCCTTCTGTGGTGACCACAGCTCTGTCACACACGGCTTCCTGTTGGGGCTTCCTTGGCCTCAACCTTCACTCGGGCCATTTCCTTCCCTGACAGAGGAACCCGAACCCGGGCTCCTGCCCTGGCCGGTGCAGACATGGTGCCCCTGCTGCTGCTGCCCCTGCTGTGGGGGGGTAAGTGGGCCAACGGAGGGGGGCTGGCTGGGCACAGCTGGGAGTGGGCTGGAGCTGGAGCTGAGCCTCTGTGTCCCCCCAGGGTCCCCGCAGGAGGATCCACGGTTCGAGCTCCGAGTGCCGGAATCGGTGACGGTGCAGGAGGGTCTGTGTGTCCACGTGCCCTGCTCCTTCTCCTACCCCTGGAGCTCGTGGTCTTCCCCTAAGAAGCTCTACATATACTGGTTCCGGAAAGGGGACAACGATTATCTTGTGGCTACAAATGACCAAACGAAAACGGGGAAGATGGGGACCCAGGGCCGATTCTACCTCGTCGGGAACCCCAGGCACAACAACTGCTCCCTGAGAATCAGAGAGGCCAGGAAGAGTGACGAGGGAGTCTACAATGTCCGAGTGGAGGCAGACCACATAGCATACAGTTACAGAGCTAAGAAGCTGACCGTGAAGGTGGCAGGTCCGGCAGGGGCCCCGGAAGAGGGCTCTGGGACATGGAGACCCCCCTCATAGAACAGGAACAGGACCCTGGAACACTCCTTGCTCCAGGTCTTGGGGCTGGGATGGTGGGAAGACGGATGGGGGCCCGGGGTCAGCTTGTGCCCTGAGGCCCTGGTCCCTCCCAGGGTCACACTCTGGGTCCCCACCTGCCTGGGGCCCAAGCACCTCCCTCTCTCCTCCTCAGCCCTGACACAGAAACCCGACATCCACTTTCCGGAGCCCCTGAAGTCTGGCTATCCCACAAACCTGACCTGCAGTATGCTGGGATCCTGCGAGGAGGGAAGACCTCTCACCTTCTCCTGGGTGGGGCGGGCTCTTGACTCTCTGGACCCCCAGACCCTCCACTCCTCAGTGCTGACCCTCACCCCGAGGCTGCAGGACCATGGCAGCAACCTCACCTGTCAGGTGCACCTGCCAGGAGGTCAGGACACCGTGGAAAGAACCATCAGGCTCAATGTCTCCTGTGAGTGCTGGAGGGATGGCTGGGTCCCCCAGGGCGTGGGGAGGGGGGAAGGCATCAGTTCTGGGATACTTCTCCTGGGGGGAGGTTGGGGGAAGTCACAAAGCCCATCCCTTCCAGTTATGGGGCTCCTGGAACAAAGGGCAAAAGCCCACCCTGCCCCTCACCATATCTTTCCTCTTCAGACGCTCCACAGTTGATGACCACCCGCATTTTGCAGGGAAACTACACAGGTAGGGAAGATCCTCTCTTCCCTGGGGCTGTGATGGGAATGGGGTGTGCCTGCTCAGGGCTCAGGGCTTGGAGATGAGACTCTCCCTCACTCCTCATTCCCCTGGGTCTGTGTCTGCCCCCCACCCACCTCACTATTATCTCCTGTTGTGGACCCAGGATTGCTTTCAGCTGCTGCCTCTACTTTTCTTTAGTTTGTGTGTATTATGTATGTTTTAATTTTTTTAAGATTTTATTTATTTATTTGAGAGAGAGAATGAGAGAGAGTGCGAGAGGGAAGAGGGTCAGAGGGAGAAGCAGACTCCCTGCTGAGCAGGGACCCCCCCCCGATGCGGGACTCGATCCCGGGACTCCAGGATCATGACCTGAGCCGAAGGCAGTCACCCAACCTACTGAGCCACCCAGGCGCCCCTATGTTTTATTTTTTTTAAGATTTTATTTATTTATTTGACAGAGAGAAACACAGTGAGAGAGGAAACACAAGCAGGGGGAGTGGGAGAGGGAGAAGCAGACTCCCCTCGGAGCATGGAGCCAGTGTGGGGCTCCATCCCAGGACCCTGGGATCATGACCTGAGCCGAAGGCAGACGCTTAACGACTGAGCCACCCAGGAGCCCCTATGTATGTTTTATTTTAATTGAGTTCTAATTGACACATAAGAGTAAGTTTCAGGTGGACAACATAATGATTTGGTGTTTGTGTGTATTGCAAAATGATCACCACAGTAAGTCTACCTAACATCCCTCATCACACATAGTTACAAATTTTTCTTCCTTGTGATGAGAACATCTGAGATCTACTCTTTTAGGGACTTTCAAATATACAACATAGCGCTATTAACTATAGTCCCCGAACTGTGCATCACCTCCCGTGACTTATTTATTTTATAACTGTAAGTTTGTGCCTTTTGACCTCCTTCCTTTTTTCATTAGCTTTAGAGTTTATGGTTGTTTCCTTTTTTTAAATGATTTGTTTATTCACATTAGAGAGATGGGGGAGAGGGGCAGAAGGAGAGGGAGAGACTTTTTAAAAATATTTTATTTATTTATTTTTGAGAGACAGAGCATATGAGTAGGGGGAGGGGTAGAGGGAGAAGACTGCCTGCTGAGCAGGGAGCCTGATGCAAGATTCGATCCCAGGACCCTGGGATCACGACCTGAGCTGAAGGCAGACGCTTAACCGACTGAGCCACCCAGGCGTTTATGTGTAATTGTAGTAAAACAGACACAATGTAAAACTTACTGTCTTCACCATGTTTAAGGCTAGAGCTCAGTGGTGTTGAAGGCTTTCACGGTGTTGCAACCGGTCTGCAGAGCTCTCTCCATCTTGCAGAACCGAAACTCTATGCCCATCAGGCACTGACTCCCCAGCCCCTCCCCCAGCCCCTGGCAACCACCCTTCCAACCTCTGTCTCTGTGATTTTGACTGCTCCAGGCTCGGCTCCCTACGCTGGAATTTCTGTCTGCACTCCTTCATCGCTGATCTAGTCATTTTCGGTAGGACCCTCCGATGTTCCCAGTCCCCGCAGCTCCGCCCTGGACCGCTGCTGTTCTCTGTGTCCACTTTCCTGGGCATCCTCATTCTATCCCATGTCCCCACTTGTGACCCCATCCCTATTCTGACCCTATCCTGGTGCCTCCCACGACTTTCTAGCTGGCCACAGATCAGACATGCAGCCGCCTCTTGCTGATGCCTCTCTGCGTCCGCTACTTAGCCCCGGGGTGGGGGTAGGGGCTCTGGACACCACGCTAGATAACTCCCCTTCTCACCAGCTGCACCCCATGAGTCAGCGAGTCTCGAGAACTTCATTTCTCAAATCATTTCCCTCTTCTTGCCTTTGGCCCCAGACCAGCTCCAATCTTATCCTGGACCCTGGACTATTGCCTCAGCATCCTCCTCAGCCTCCCTGCCTCCTGTTTAATCTCTCTGGTGCAGGCCCCACTTGGCCCCAGCAGGGTCTTTCTAGACCCAGCACTGATTTGCATTTCCCCTACTCATAGCCCCTACTGCTTCCCAGTAACCTCAGGGCAAAGCCCAATGCCCTCAGCCCGGCACTCAGAGCTCCAAAATTTCTGACTCTGCCTTCTCTCCCACCGTGATCATGTCTTTGGTGCTCCGGGTCCTCCCTGCCAAGTTACAGGTGCAAGTGCGCTTCCCCTCGTCTGCCAGGCGGTCTCAAATTCTTGGCGCATCTCCGCCAGAGCTGCCCGCCCACCCCTCGCCCTGCCCACCTCAGCAGAGCCCCCTTCTTTCTGGTGGCCCAACTTGACCACCAGAGTCATTGCCCCTTCAGCCACGATTAGCCTACCCCTTAGCCCTTGTCACATGGCCCTGTCTTCCCATTTCTGGCTCTATGGGAAGACGGAGGGAGAGCTGGATCTCTCGGCTCCACCCACTTTGTAGTGAATCTCTTACCCAGTCCTGAAGACGCTGAGCAACCACACGTCGCTGCCTGTCTTGGAGGGCCAGTTCCTGCGCCTGGTCTGCGTCGCTGAGAGCAACCCGCCCGCCATGCTGAGCTGGTCCCGGGAGGGAAAAGCCCTGAGCTCCCCCCAGCCCTCAGCACCTGGGGTCCTGGAGTTGCCCCATGTAGGGGTTGAGGATGAAGGGGAGTTCACCTGCCAGGCTCAGCACCCACTGGGCTCCCAGCACGTTTCCTTCAGCCTCTCTGTGCAGAGTGAGTTGTAATACAGTTTCGGGGGTGGTCAGTCTGGTCAGGTGTTTGGGATATAGAAGGGACTGGGGCCTGGGGACAGAACTTCATCCTCTGGACCCCCTTCCGCAGGAACCCCCTCTTCCTGCAACTGTGTGACTGAGAAGCAGGAGGGCTCCTGGCCGCTGGTCCTCACCCTGATCAGAGGGGCCCTCATGGGGGCTGGCTTCCTCCTCACCTATGGCCTCACCTGGATCTACTACAGCAGGTGAGCGGGCCTGTCCCTCTCCAGGGAAGTCTGCTGATTGGCTCCTGAGCTCCAGGTGGTGCTGAGCTGTCCCACCCTGCCTGGAGTTAGAACGAAAGTGGTAGCTCTCTGATCTGAGACCCGTGTTGGTTCTGCAGGTGTGGAGGCCTCCAGGGAGCGGGGCTGAGAGGCCTGATCCAGCCTCCCTCCTTCTCAAGACAGGACTGAGGTGTGGACCTGGAGCCCAGGGGGACAGATATGGGCTGTCATGGTCAGCCTCTTCCTGGAACCTCTCAACTCAAACCTTCTCAGTTGTACCCCTGGGAGTTTAATTTGGGGAGGTGAATGAGTGATGACATGGAGAGGCCAGCACCATCAGAAGAAGTTATTACTTTCCCAAGGAAATGTGGCATGCCACGCTATGCAGGGCCACAGGGGAGGAAGCACTATGTCTTGGTTGGGAGGCAGAAGCAGGTGCAGGAAAAAGAAGGCTTGAAAAAGCCTTTCCTGGGTTTTGTGTAGGAAAGGTAAGGAGTATAGCTCAGGATCAGCTAGTTTGAGTCATTCTGGGGGGCTTTGGCCTATAGGGGTGGGTCTAGTTGTCTTGTACCTGTCCTTGGTGATTTAGGGCAGGGTGTGTGAGTTAGAGAAAAATGGTGTTTGGGGGCCCCTGGGTGGCTCAGTTGGTTAAGCGTCTGCCTTCGGCTCAGGTGATGATCCCAGAGTCCCTGGATCCAGCCCCTCATGGGGCTCCCTGCTCAGCGGGAAGCCTGCTTCTATCCTCTGCCTGCCACTCCCCCTGCTTGTGCTCTCTCTCTCTCAAATAAATAAATAGGGTGTTTGGGGGACACGGGCTGGGGATTGGTTGGTTTGATCTGAAAGGTGGGCTCCTGGCAGAGCACTTTGCCCTCTTTAAGAACTGGCTGGCCCTGGGAGGTGCGGTCTCTCCCCAGAAGGCAAGCTTTTTAAGGTAAAGGAAATAAAAAACTGACTAATACACACCTCCACTGATCCGCTCAGCCTGCCTCTCCTTGCTGGCACTGCCCACCACAACCCTCCCAACCTCCTCCTCTCTAGCCGCAGCCCTGCCCCTGCAAAGGGAGTTCCCCTGGCTTACTTCCCAGGACCCAGCAGTTAGCTGCTTAACTCCTGAGTTTCTGGTCTCCCAAAGTTCCTTCTCAGTGTGGACAGCAGTACACAGTAGAGTCAAGAATACAGCTTTTCTTTCCCAGATGAAAGACACCTACCTCATAATAATTGCTACAGAACATCACATTTAATTATAAATAAAAGTCTTATTAAAAATGTAACATTAAAATTGATTTTACTGTTTAATGTCTCTGTGGAAGTTTCTAGAGCAAATTTATGTCTTAATCGTCTATCCTTTTTTGTTGAGCATGTTCCAAAGAAGACTTTTTTTTTTAAGATTTTATTTATTTATTTGACAGAGAGAGACACAGCGAGAGAGGGAACACAAGCAGGGGGAGTGGGAGAGGGAGAAGCAGGCTTCTGCTGAGCAGGGAGCCCAACACGGGGCTCGATCCCAGGACCCTGGGATCATGACCTGAGCCGAAGGCCGACGGTTAACGACTGAGCCACCCAGGCGCCCCATGTGCAAAAGCTTTTTATCTTGATGAAGTCCCAATAGTTCATTTTTGCCTTTGTTTCCTTCGCCTTTAGAGATAGACAATCTCCCATCACCTTTAGGAACTCTCCCACATATTGTGTTGGGTTGGCAGCTTCGTGTTCTCTACAATTATTCAGTGTGGGAGATCCAGTCACCTTCTGTGGTTGTTAAATCTGAGCAGGATGCAGGATTTGCTATACTGGTTTGTACCATAAAACTGAAATCTGCTGCTGTGATCTTAGGAGACAGCCAGGTGCAGGGCACTTGGGTAACTCAGGTCAGTGAAACTTCTGACTTCAGCTCAGGTCATTATCTCAGGGGCCTGGGATGGAGCCCCATGTTGAGTTCTGTGTCAGGCTCCACACTTAGCGGGGAGTCTGCTTGTCCCTCTCCCTCTGCCCCTCCCCCTGCAATGCTCTCTCTCTCTCTCTCTCAAATAAATAAAATAAAATCTTTTTTAAAAAAGAAATGTTTATTTTGGTAAAGTCAACATAACACAAAATACCATCTTGGCTATTTTGACCCATTTTAAAGTATACACTTCAATGGTATTAAGTACATTCACCCTGTTGGGCAACCATCACTGTCATCTATTTCCAGAACTTTTTCATCTTCCCAAACTGAAACTCTGTACTCAATAAACAATAACTCTGCATTTCTCTTCCTCCCAGCTCCTTGCAACCACCATTCTACTTTGTATTCCTATGACTTTGCACCACGTACCTCATCTAAGTAGAACCGCACAACATTTGTCACTTTGTGTCTGGCTTATTTCCCTTAGCATACTATCCTCAAGGTTCACCCATGTTGTAACCGGTGTTAGAATTCCTTTCTTTTCATGACTGAATAATATTCCATTGTGTGTATATACCACATTGTGATTATCCATTTATCCACTGATGGACACTTGGGTTGCTTCCAGCTTTTGTCTGTTGAGAATGAAGTTGCTGTGAACATGGGTGCACAAAGATCTGTTTCAGTCCCTGACTCCTATTTTCTTGGGTATCTACCTAGAAGTGGAATGGCTGGAAGTATCGGGATTAGAACTTTCAAATGTGAACGTGGGGGTGGGGATGTGAATTCATTTGGGTATTCTGGAGAACTCTTTAGTGCTATCCTCTGTAGCTGATTAAATGCCTACTTGATGATGGAGCAATTCCACTTCCACCATGAAAAAAAAGTGTTAGTCCTCCTTTTTTTCATTGAAAAATCCATATCAAAATTATAAATAAAAGCCAAAAACCAGAAACAAATGCAGTCACTGTATTTTATTTATTTATTTTTTTAGATGTTATTTATTTATTTGACAGAGAAAGAGCACAAGCAGAGGGAGAGGGAGAAGTAGGCTCCCCGCTGAGCAAGGAGTCCGATGCAGGACTCGATTCCAGGGCCCTGAGATCATGACCTGGGCTGAAGGCAGCTGCTTAACTGACTGAGCTGCTCAGGCATCCCGCAGTCATTGTATTTTAGAATAAACAACTTGAATGATATTCACACATGGAATACTAATTAAAAGCAAAAACAAGACATACAAATGGACAACAGACACATGAAAAAAATGCTCCACATCACTCGGCATCAGGGAAATACAAAGCAAAACCACAATGACATACCACCTCACACCAGTCAGAATGGCTAAAATTAACCACTCAGGAAACAACAGATGTTGTCGAGGATGCAGAGAAAGGGGAACCCTCCTACACTGTTGGTGAGAATGCAAGCTGGTGCAGCCACTCTGGAAAACAATATGGAGGTTCCTCAAAAGGTTGAAAATTTCAAGCTACCCTACGTACCCAGCAATTGCACTACTGGGTATTTACCCCAAAGATAGAAATGTGGTGATCTGAAGGGGCACTTGCACCCCAATGTTTATAGCAGCAATGTCCACAACAGCCAAACTATGGAAAGAGCCCAGATGTCCATCGACAGATGAATGGATAAAGAAGATGTGATATCTATATACAATGGAGTATTATTTAGTCATCAAAAAAATATGAAATCTTGCCATTTGCAACGATGTGGATGGAACTAGTGGGTATTATGCTAAGCAAGATAAATCAATCAGAGAAAGAATTATCATACGATCTCAATGATATGTGGCATTTTAGAAACCAAACAGAGGATCATAGGGGAAGGGAGGAAAAAATAAAAGAAGAAGAAATCAGAGAGGGAGACAAACCATAAGAGACTCTTAATCATGGGAAGCAAACTGAGGGCTGCTGGAGGGGAGGTGGGTGAGGGGGTGGGGTAACTGGGTGATGGACATTAAGGAGGGCATGATATGTAATGAGCACTGGGTATTATATAAGACTGTTGGAACACTGACCTCTACCTCTGAAACCAATAATACATTATATGTTAATTAAATGAATTTAAATTCAAAAATATATATTTAGAAATTTTTTAAAAAGGTGATAGGTGATTGTCATGTGCAAGCTGATGTCCTTTCCCCCAGCAGGAGAGCAAAGCCTTCTTCCCTGCATCCCCAGCACCAAAGGCAAGTATAATTTGTGTAAGAGATATATTCCAAGACTTCCCCTGTGGATGCCAGAAGCCAAGGATAGTACCAAACACTATATATACTATGTTTTTTCTATATCTACAGACCTATGATAAAGTTAAATTTATTTAACAACCATAACTAATAACAAAGCATAGCAATTATAACAATAGACTGTCATAAAATTTATGGGAATGTGATCTCTCTGTCTCTCCCTTAAAATATCTTATTGTGCTGTCCTCACCCTTCTTTTTGTGATGATGTGGATGATGCCCATGTGATGAGATGAAGTGACGGGAATGACGTTGGCTTGTGACGTAGTGCTAGGCTCCTTCCTATTGGCCTTCTGATGGGGTCAGCAGAAGGAAAAGCATCTGCTTCCAGACCACAGTTGACCACAGGGGAACTGAAACCACAGCAGGTCAAACTGTGGATCAAGCGGGTATAGTATAGCTGTTCTGCTGAGCAATTTTGCAAAGTGATTGTGCTCATTTGCATTCTCACCGGCAGGGTCTGAGGAGTTCTGGCTCTCCACATTCTCTCCAACACTGAATAAAATTAGTCTTTCAATTTTAGCCACCCTGACGTATGTAGGTGCATTGTTGTTGTTGTTTTTTTTTTAATGGGTCTTAATGAGAATGATGACCTATGTCTCAGGATTTTATTTTTTATCTTCTCTCTTTGGGGGAGCCACCTCTTGTGTGCTTTTGGCTTATTTTCAAGTTTATTTCATGCATTGTGTAGCTTGTATTTGACTTCATTTTGAGTTAGTCTTCCTGTTGGGATCAATCACCAATGATCAATGAGTTAATCAACCATGCCTATATAATGAAACTTCCATAAAAATCCAAGAGGACTGAGTTCAGAGAGGTGCCAGGTTGGTGAACCCATGCAGGTGCGGGGAGACTGCCATGCCTGGAGAGAGCATGGAAGCTCCGTGCCTTCTCTTCATACCTGGCCCTGTGCATCTTTTCTATCTGGCTGTTCCTGAGGTATATCTTCTTGTAATAGGCCAGTAATCCAGTCAGTAAAATGTTTCTCTGAGTTCTGTGAGCCACTCTAGCAAATGAATCAAATCTGAGGAAGGTTTCCAGGGAACTTCTCATCTGTAGCTAGTCGGTCAGAAGTACAGGTAACAACCTAGATTTGCAACTGGCATCTGAAGGGGGTTATGGGGGTGGGAGGGAGGCTTGTAGGATCGAACTCTTAACCCATGGGATCTGATGCTATCTCCAGGTAGGCAGTGTCAGAATTGAATTAAATTGAATTCTTGGACACCTGCTGGTGTCTAAGAATTGCTTCGTGGTGGTTGTGGTGGTGGTGGGGAACTCCTCCCCACCTCTACCTTTGGAATTGGTCTCAGAATACCAAAATAGATAATTTACATTCATTTTCTTGTAGCAAGGCTTCAAAACTGGTGTGTTCTACCCTTAGAGCACACATCCTTATAGCTACCTTTTAGGTGGTCAATTGCCATGTGTGTGACTGGCCATATTGGACAACATGGCTCTAGAACATAAATCTACAAGTGGAATTGCTGGGTCACAATTCAGCACTTCCTCAGTTTATTAGAAGATGCTATTTTCTCCTAAAGCACTTGTACGTTCAAACTCACAACCCCAAGTTCAAGAGTCTCATGCTCTACCCTGAGCCAGTCAGGCGCCCCTACTTCAATATAAATTTTTTTAAAGGAATTTATTTTTAAGTAATCTCCACGTCCAATGTGGGGCTCAAACTCACAACCCCAAGATCAAGAGTTGCATGTTCTACTGTCTGAGCCAGCCAGGCACCCCTTCAATATAAATTTTATAATGACATTATCAAGTTCCACAAAAATCATCAGGGGGATTGGGTGATATATTGCTCTGATTCTGCATATTAATTTAGATTCACTTGACATTTATACAATATTGTTTTAACCACATTAACATGACATATTTTTCTCTTTACTTACATCTTTAATGTCTATTAATACAGATTTTAAAATTCCTCCATTTAGGTGGTGTACATCATTATATTTTTGTTATATATGTCTCTAAATAGATATATTCCAAATATATTGATTTATGATGCTATTGTCTATGGCATCTTTTTTTAAAGATTTATTTATTTATTTGAGAGAGAGAGAGAGTGGGGAGGAGGGGCAGAGGGAGAGCGGGAGAGAGAATCCTCAAGCAGACTCCCTGCCAAACGCAGAGTCCGACATGGGACTTGATCCCAGGACCCTGGGATCATGACCTGACTGGAAGGCAGAAGCTTAACCAACTGAGCCACCCAGGTGCCCCCCATGGCATCTTTTATAAAATCCTATTTAAAAAAATTACTGTGATATGGAAATGGAATTAATTTTTGTAATTTGAAAATGTATCTGCATATGCTTTTGGGTTTTTCTACGTAAAGATGTCTTTTTTCTTTTCTTTTCCTTTCCTTTCTTTCCTTTCCTGTCCCTTTCTTTTCTTTTCAATTCTTATACCTTTTTCTTATTTTTATTGCCTTACTACACTGGGACTTAATGCTACTCCAAACAGTATGCTGTTTTTTGAAGACACCCTTTATCTTGTTAGGGAAGTTCTCTTTCATTCCCAGTTAGCTGTGAGTTTTATCATGAAGGCAATAGAAATCACCCAATGCTTAAATAATTTTTGTCTCTTGAGATTTAATTGGTCAAGGGCCAATCATGAAAATAGAAGCCATGCTATGTGTTTCAGCAGAGAGAATTTAATATGAAGAACTTGTTATGCAGATGTTGGGAGGTGAATGGAGCCCTGCCTAGAAGTCTTGGACCACTTTAAGTACCCGGCTTGAGACTTTTTTTTGGTCTTTTTAAATATTTTTTATTGAAATACATTTGACATATATCATTAGTTTTGAGTATACAACACAATGATTCAATATTTGTATATATTAGAAAATGATCACCACACTAAGTCTAGTCAACATCCATCACTATACAGAGTTAAACATTTTTTCTTGTGATGAGAACTTTTAAGATCTACTCTCTTAGCAACTTTCAAATATATGATACGGCATTGTTAATTATGGTTACCATGCTGTAAATTATATCCCCAGGACTTACTTTACAGCTGGGAGTTTGTACTTTTTTAAAAGTTTTTTTTTTATTTATATTTCTAGTAATCTCTACACCCAACACGGGACCTGAACTCACGACCTCAAGATCAAGAGTTGCATGTTCTTTTGACCTAGCCAGTCAGGCACCCCGGAAGTTTCTACCTTTTGACCTCCTTCATCCATTCTGCCCGCCCCTGGCCTCTGGCAGCCAACAATGTGTTCTTTGTATCTCTAAGTTTGTTTTTGTTTTTTGTTTTTTAGATTTCACATATAGGTGAGATCATATGGTATTTGTCTTTTCTGTCTGACTTATTTCACTTAGCATACTGCCCTCGAGGTCCATCTGTGTTGTCACAAATGGCAGGATTTCCTTTTTTTTTTTTTTTGAAGATTTTATTTATTTATTTGACAGAGAGAGACACAGCGAGAGAGGGAACACAAGCAGGGGGAGTGGGAGAGGGAGAAGCAGGCTTCCTGCGGAGCAGGGGGTCCAATGTGGGGCTCATCCCAGGACCCTGGGATCATGACCTTAGCCGAAGGCAGATGCTTAACCAACTGAGTCACCCAGGTGCCCTGGATTTCCTTATTTTTTTATGGCTGAAGAATACTCCATCATGTACATATAAACTCCATCTTCTTTATCCATTCATCTATGGATGGACACTTACGTTGTTTCCTATCTTGGCTATTGTCAATAATGCTGCAGTGAACACACAGGTGCATATATCTTTTTGACTTAGTGCTTTCATTTCCTTCAGATATATACCAAAAGTGGTATTGCTAGATCATATGGTAGCTCTATTTTTAATTTCTTGAGGAACCTCCATACTGTTTTTCAGAGTGACTGCACTAATTACACTCCCACCAACAGTGCACAAAATTTCTCTTTTTCTCCACGTCCTTGCCAACACTTCTTGTTGCTTATCTTTTCGATGATTCCAGCTTGAGATTTGTCGGACCACCAGGCGATGTGAGTTCATGCTGCACAACGTGGGAGACTTGACTTCTTTAGTCCCTGCTTTGCTCAAGGCAATTTCCCCTGCAATTCATGAGGAGTGAGGAGTGGAGAGATATATCTGGTTAACTCTTGTTCACCTGGTTACCTCTTGTTACCTCTTGTTCACTCAGCAGAGACAGTCCTAGGTTCTGGGGAGCATAATATTTATACAAGCATTGAGATCACTCCTTAGAAAAGAAATACCACATTTGGCGTACGTGTGAATTTTTTTAAACGAGAAAATGAAAAAATGCATCACATCAAATTGCAAAAGGTAAAATGTGCAAAGTCAAAATATGAGACAACTCCCAAGAATTAGAGACTATTTTCATTAGTAGTATGGAATACCTCTCTGGCACACCTGCATAACACATGTTGCCTATGTTTTTTGACTGATACTCTTTTTCAAATTATTTATTTATTTATTTAAGTAATCTCTACACCCAGTGTGGGGCTCAAACTCACAATCCCCAGATCAAAAGTGGCATGCTCTTCTGACTGAGCCAGCCAGACACACGAAGAAATTGTCTTTCAATCCTACAGCTGTTACAAGAATGTCTAAAATGTTTATGATTGTTGTCAAGTTTGGGGAAACCTTATTGAGTTTCTTTCCTAAGAGGGCAGTAGGATTACAGGGTCTTTTCATACATGCTTTGAGCCCCTGCCAGGACTTTTCAAAAAAGGGTCCCTTAGGGCGCCTGGGTGGCTCAATCGGTTAAGCGTCTGTCTGCCTTCAGCTCAGGTCATGATCCCAGGGTCCTGGGATGGAGCCCTGCATCGGGCTCCCTGCTCGGCCGGGAACCTGCTTCTCCCTCTCCCTCTGCCCGCCCTCCCCCCAACTTGTGATCTCTCTCTCTTTCTCTCTTTCTGTGTCAAATAAATAAATAAAATCTTAAAAAAAAAAAAAAGGGTCCCTTGAAGGTGGAGCTTCATTAGTTTCATGGTGGCAGATTTGCTTCTCTGCTGAAGCCAGATTTTTAGGGTCCCTGCCCAATGCGGCACGGGTCCCCCTTAACACGTGCTGTTTTCAGTGGACTTGTGCCATCGCTGTCCCACGAGACCTTCAGATTCATGAAGACAAACTTTTGAGGACATCATTCTCCAAAAACCCCTCATAACAAAGGGGCTTTAACCCTTAGCTTTCCCTCTGCGTTCCACCCTCCCTTGGATTTGGGTCTGGAAATTCCTTTCTTCCTTGCCAGAACTTGCATGGTTTTAAGAAAATTTTAAGTGATCCTTTTCCAGAATGTTCAGGGTTTTTCAGCTCGAGGGTGAGTCACACTGAATCTCCAGGACTAGTCCCTCCTTCTCTTTTTAAAAATTATTTCTTGGGCACCTGCGTGGCTCAGTCGGTTACGCATCTCCCCTCGGCTCAGGTCATGATCCCGGGGTCCTGGGATCCAGTCCCGCATCGGGCTCCTTGCTCAGCGGGGAGCTTGCTTCTCCCTCTGCCTCCTGCTCTCCCTGCTTGAGCTCTCTCTCTCTTTCTCTCTGGCAAATAAATAAATGAAATCTTTAAAAAATGTATTTCTTATTACAAGACAGCAATCTTTTATTGAAACAATTTTTTTGTCTAAAACTATGCACGAAGAGATTAATCTTTTTTTCATATTAACATAAGTCGAACATCACTATTCCAAACCAGTATTATTTACAAAAATGAGCCTTTTCATTGCTTTCTTGCCAGGTTCACGAGAACTAAATCTTAAGCCAACTTCAACATAGCTTTTAGAATTTTCCTGCCATCCAATACCCAGGAACACTTCTAGGGTAGGGGACAGCCTTTTCATAGAGATAGCAACATTCATTGTTCACTGGGACCGTAGAACCACAAGTGAACAACAATAAAATGAAATCATTCCAAACAATTCCCATTTGTCTTTCAAAAGCATGCTTCGTCTAAATCTCCCTTTCTATACAGACTGGGGGAGAGAGACCCCAGAGAGTATAGTTATGTTAATTAAATTCACCGCTTTAAACAGTGAACAAGACGGTTTAGTGTGTATATGGGTGAGCTGCTATGGACACCAGCAGATAATAAAGAAAACTTCAAACCCAGAATAACATGTACCCCGACAACTGGACAGCTCCAATCCATAGTTTTAATCTGGATCACAGTGAAATTGTTTGCTTTCCAGTTAAAGATATTGCGAAAATCTTTCAAAGCAGATTTCTGCTTAGAAATTCAAATGAAAATGTTAAGTAATAAAAAGTGCTGGCTTATTATATAGTTTCTGACAGGCTCCAATATCCTGGGTGCCAGAAGGTAATTCTATCTCAGTTGCTAGTAAAAAGAGGAATCTTGTATACACTAAAAATGTGATATTACAAGATTCTAGTGTCACCTGTCAAAACACGAATATCTAAAAAAAAAAAAGAATATCTAGAATGCAAATTTCAGTAAGCACTTGGGATGAAGGGCAATCAGAATACAAAAGCAGGCAAAATCCACATAAATTAACTCCTACTAATCTGAGAAATCAATATAATGTATATGTAAATTGAAAAACACTGTCTAGCTAGTCATTAGTTTCTAACTAAATTATGACAGGTGGTTTCAGCATATATGTTCTCTTCCTGTGATATTTGTTTGTTCTGTCAAGACTCCAAGAAGCACTGGCCCCTGAAAACAGCTCAGCAAAAGACAACTCTGAGGCAATTGCTTCAAATTTGCCAGATAATAAGTCCCAAGACTGCAGTCATCACTAATAGGACAAGCACCAGAATGTAGATGTTCTTTTTTTTTTTTTTAAAGATTTTATTTATTTGACAGAGAGAGACACAGCGAGAGAGGGAACACAAGCAGGTGGAGTGGGAGAGGGAGAAGCAGGCTTCCTGCGGAGCAGTGAGCCCGATGTGGGGCTCGATCCCAGGACCCCGGGATCATGACCTGAGCCAAAGGCAGCTGCCTAACCGACTGAGCCACCCAGGTGCACCAGAATGTAAATGTTCTTGTGAGATTTTTTTTCTGAGAGTGAATCAGCTTGCTGTAACTGACCAGTGGTTCTGTTTGCATGCAACTTGGAGCTTTCTACATTGGCTTCTCTGCTGTCCTTGGGTCACCTTGGTCGTGGATCATCATGGCCAAATCTTTTTTTTTTAACATTTTATTTATTTGAGAGAGAGAGAGAGAGAGAGAGAGAGAGAGCATGAGCGGGGGGAGAGGCAGAGGGAGAAGTAGGCTCCCCGCTGAGCAGGGAGCCCGATGCAGGACTGGATGCCAGGACCCCGGGATCATGACCCGAGCCGAAGGCAGACGCTTAACCGACTGAGCCACCCAGGCGCCCCTATCATGGCCAAATCTTTAGACATCCAATGGACCTCCAAAATGTCAGCCTGCAGCTGCCAAATTGCCCTTCTTCACTCTTCAGTAAGTTCTGGATCCTGCTCTGTGATGGCCATCTCATCTCCTGGCTCTGCATCTGGTTCCACTCCCTGCTGAGAGAGCAGCAGAGGGGAGCTGCTCTCTCTTTGCCTCTCCTCCACAGAGAGAGGAGATCCATCTCTTGCTCTGGCGATAAGCTCCTTTTCCTTTTCAGACACTCTTCCCTGCACATCCTGGAAATCCTTTACAGCCCCAGAGAAGTCATTCAGGAGGCCATCTTTCTGAAGTTCCAGTTTAGTGATTCATTTGTTTCCTTGGCATTTGTGGAATATTGCAACTGGTGCAGATTTTCCTCTGGTTGCTTGAGTCCCGCTTACTTCCTAGTTGGCTCATCAGATTCTTTATCTGAGCATCAGCTTGGCATATCGGCTGGATGTTGCTGCTATGCGTCCGGATGACTGTTGAAATCCTGGAGCCTGAGGCTCAGAGGGCTCCAGGTTTGGTACATGTCTAAGGGACTGTAGGACATGGTGAGGAGCTAAGACCCACTGGCCCTGCACAGCATTCCCTGAAGCAGCCCCGGGACTGGATGCACAGGCTGATGGGGAACTGGGAAGAGAAAGGGCTGAGGCTGCCTGCACACTCCGTTTCTCTTTTCTAGCTTCTCTGGCCCTCCGCTGACCTCACCCTTGATATAAACGTCATATGGAAGATGATCACGTCCAGATTCACATCTGGACAAGCATCTCAGCCTCCAGGGGGCCTAGTATTCTCACCTGCTGCATCGGATACAGAGGCAAGCCCAGATAATTTCTCAGCGCCCCCCTCCGCATGGCCCATGCTGACTAAGTTCCCCTTCTGTGGTGACCACAGCTCTGTCACACACGGCTTCCTGTTGGGGCTTCCTTGGCCTCAACCTCCATTCGGGCCATTTCCTTCCCTGACAGAGGAACCCGAACCCGGGCTCCTGCCCTGGCCGGTGCAGACATGGTGCCCCTGCTGCTGCTGCCCCTGCTGTGGGGGGGTAAGTGGGCCAACGGAGGGGGGCTGGCTGGGCACAGCTGGGAGTGGGCTGGAGCTGGAGCTGAGCCTCTGTGTCCCCCCAGGGTCCCCGCAGGAGGATCCACGGTTCGAGCTCCGAGTGCCGGAATCGGTGACGGTGCAGGAGGGTCTGTGTGTCCACGTGCCCTGCTCCTTCTCCTACCCCTGGAGCTCGTGGTCTTCCCCTAAGAAGCTCTACATATACTGGTTCCGGAAAGGGGACAACAATTATCTTGTGGCTACAAATGACCAAACGGAAACGGGGAAGATGGGGACCCAGGGCCGATTCTACCTCGTCGGGAACCCCAGGCACAACTGCTCCCTGAGAATCAGAGAGGCCAGGAAGAGTGACGAGGGAGTCTACAATGTCCGAGTGGAGGCAGACCACATTGCATACAGTTACAGAGCTAAGAAGCTGACCGTGAAGGTGGCAGGTCTGGCAGGGGCCCCGGAAGAGGGCTCTGGGACACGGAGACCCCCCTCATAGAACAGGAACAGGACCCTGGAACACTCCTTGCTCCAGGTCTTGGGGCTGGGATGGTGGGAAGACGGATGGGGGCCCGGAGTCAGCTTGTGCCCTGAGGCCCTGGTCCCTCCCAGGGTCACACTCTGGGTCCCCACCTGCCTGGGGCCCAAGCACCTCCCTCTCTCCTCCTCAGCCCTGACACAGAAACCCGACATCCACTTTCCGGAGCCCCTGAAGTCTGGCTATCCCACAAACCTGACCTGCAGTATGCTGGGATCCTGCGAGGAGGGAAGACCTCTCACCTTCTCCTGGGTGGGGCGGGCTCTTGACTCTCTGGACCCCCAGACCCTCCACTCCTCAGTGCTGACCCTCACCCCGAGGCTGCAGGACCATGGCAGCAACCTCACCTGTCAGGTGCACCTGCCAGGAGGTCAGGACACCGTGGAAAGAACCATCAGGCTCAATGTCTCCTGTGAGTGCTGGAGGGATGGCTGGGTCCCTCAGGGCCGTGGGGATCGCGTGCGCGCATGCGCGCCTTGGGAGTGTAGGTGCGGAGTGGACAAGTACAGCAATCCCCACCTTCCCGGTCCCCCTACCCCTCCTTGGGTGCTGGGTCAACTTCCATCCCAATCTTCACGTCTGAAGTAGGGCCATATCTTTCCATCCCAGACGCTCCCCAGAAACTCAACATCAGCATCTTCTTCAGCGATGTTGCAGGTAGGAAAGAACCTGTCTTCTTGGGGGCTGGGACCTGGCCCTGAGGTGGGGGTAGCGGGTCAGCTCCCAGCAAAGCGGTGGGGATCATAGCCTTACTGGGATCAGATATGGGAAAAGCAAGGATAAAAATCACCACTCTCCCTCCTCCACCTCCCATGGGTGCACGCACCTGCACCCCCACACGCTCACACACACGCACAAACTGTTCAAAGCCCATTTCACCTCACCAGTTCACTCCTCTGGTTTCCCACCTACCGCTCCATCCCAGCCTCCTCCATCCTATTTCCTGCTGTGTTCACTGAGCGAAGCCACCAAACAGTCCAGGCATGTCCCAGTGGGACACTGAGCCTCCTCTGAAGATACGAGGCCCAGACACTTGAGGTCAACCTCCTTTGGGTGTAAAGCCCAGGCTTTCAACCCTCATGGAACCAAATCAGTGGGTCAAGAAAGGAGAAGGAGATGCCAACCAGCTCCTTGGAAGGAGGGAGGGATGGAGACTGCCAGCCTCCCACAGCTGGTGCCCTCTCTCTGCATCTCTCTCCCCAAGTCCCGAAGATTCTGGAAAACACCTCATCGGTTCTCATCCTGGAGGGCCAGGCTCTGGGGCTGCTCTGTGCTGCTGACAGCAGCCCCCCTGCAGAGCTGAGCTGGTTCCGGGGATCTCCCGCCCGGAATGCCACCCCCATCTACAGGAGTGCAAACCTGGACCTGCCTCAAGTAGGGGCTGCAGAGGAAGGAGACCTCCTCACCTGCCAAGCTCAGAACCCGCTGGGCTCCCAGCACGTCTCCCTGCGTCTCTCTGTGGTCTGTGAGTGTGGGGACCCCTGGGGGCTGACTGCCCGGGGCCTGGGGAGGAGAGACACCGCTGACCCCTCCCCTCCCTCCCGCAGATCCCCCGCGGCTGCTCAGCCCCTCCTGCTCCTGGGAGGGCGAGGGGCTGCACTGCAGCTGTTCCTCCCGAGCCCAGCCGGCCCCCACCCTGCGCTGGCGGCTGGGGGAGGGGCTGCTGGAGGGGAACCACAGCAACGCCTCCTGGACCATCACCTCCAGCTCTGCGGGGCCCTGGGCCAACAGCTCCCTGAGCCTCAGCGGGCCGCTGGGCTCCGGCCTCAGACTCAGCTGCGAGGCCCGGAACGCCCACGGGTCCCAGAGCGCCGCCTTCCTGCTGCTGCCAGGTCCGGGGGCTGTCGGGGGCCGAGGTGTAGGGGAAGGGAGTCCTAGAGAAGCCTGGGGCTGGGGCTGGGGCTGGGGCTGGGGCCTGCACAGAGGGCGATTGGTGGGTTAGGGTGCTGCTCCATCTCTGGCGTAAGCTGGCCCTTCAGCAAGTTCTGCGAGGAGGTAGGGAAAGCAAGAGCCTGAGTCCCGAAAGTGAGTCTCGACACACCTCTTCTCTGCAGGGAGATCAGTGTTCCTGGCAGGAGCCGTGCCTGCTGCTCTTGGAGGTGCTGGTGCTATGGCCCTGCTGTCCCTAAGTCTGTGCCTCCTCTTCTTCTGCTTGTAAGTCTTTGTTTGGGGAGGTACAGGGAGCGCGGAGAGAGGTCACTCAATCCCAGAAATGCAGAGCGGAGTAGAGTAGATCCAGAGGGCATCTCTTTTGGGTGGTGGGGGGATAACAGCTTTATTGAGATATACTTCCCATACATTCACAGTGTACAATTCAATGGCTTTTAGTGTATTCCGAGTTGTGCATCCATTACCACAATTATAGGACTTTTTCATCACCCCCAAATGAAAGAGAAACAAAGCAAAGAAACCCTCCACTCCTTAATTTCCATCCTGCCCCCATTCTCCGCCAGCCCTAGGCAGCCGCCAATCTGTTTTCTGTCTCTACATTTGCCTATTCCGAACATTTTGTGTAAGTGGAATCATACAACATGCGGTCCTTTGTGACTGACCTCATTCACTTAGCATGATGTTTTCAAGGTTCATGCATGTTGTGGCATGAGTCAGTCCTTGATCTTTTTTTTTTTTAAGATTTTTATTTATTTATTTGAGAGAGAGTGAGCACAAGAGGGGAGGAGAGGCAGAGGCAGAGGGAGCAGCAGTTTCCCTGCTGAGCAGGGAGCCCAAGCAGGGCTTGATCCCAGGACCCCGGGATCATGACCTGAGCTGAAGGCAGATGCTTAACTGACTGAGCCACACAGGCGCCCAATACTGCATCCTTTTTTTTACTTCCATATACCGTTCCATTGCATGGGTGGAGCACATTTTGTTTGTCATTCATCTACTGATAGACATTTGGGCTGTTCCTACTTTTTGGCTATCACGAGTAACACTGCTATGACCACTCAGGCACAAGTTTTTAATGTGTTAGGGGGATCTTTAGTGATGGAAGTTTGGTCTGGCCAAACCTCTGCTCATCCAGGGGGATGGAGTGCTTACTTGCAGGTCAGGAAAGTGTGGGGCTACTTCTGGGGTCTGGATGCCCTTTCACCAGAGAACAGGCAGCCTGCCCATGGGTGCCTGGGCCATCCTGGCTGCAGTGTGCTGGTTTCTCCCCTTAGAGTGAAAGCCCGCAGGAAGCAAGCATCCGGGAGTCGAGAGGGCCTGGATGATGAAGATCCTGTCATGGGTACAGTTGCCTGGGTGAGTGATGCTGGCGTCCTTTCATGCAGTTGGGGAGCCCCGGGCTTGTCCTTTCAGAGTCCAGATGGAGCTCCTAGCATTTCCCCATCCCCTGCTCCACCCTGGTCACCTGGGTGGACACCTGGGAGTTGATGTCCCTTCTGTTCTTCACCTTCATCTCCCAGACCCAGTGGCCCTCTGGTCACCTCTTGTCCCACCCCTGCTGATCACTCACTGGAGTGATCACTGGACACAGCCTGACAGAACCTCTCCCAAAATCTATTGCTTTCCAGCCATTCGGGAGTTTCAATTATGTTGTTTGCTCCCGTTGTTTAGAGAATCGAGTCACATTTCTTGGTCTGATATTTAAAGTACTTCTAGAAGTCTCCCCTGATGGCCACTCCAGCCCTGGTCTGGCTATGGTCCAGCCACACTGGCCTTCTCATGGTCTCCATACACACCTGCTCCCCTAC
This sequence comes from Callorhinus ursinus, assembly GCF_003265705.2. Lineage (NCBI taxonomy): Eukaryota > Metazoa > Chordata > Mammalia > Carnivora > Otariidae > Callorhinus > Callorhinus ursinus. The sequence goes on from NW_027397133.1 coordinate 350,063, forward strand.
GACTTGGGGCCTTTGCATGTACAGTTCCTCCCACCTGGAATGCTCTCCTGTCCCGATTTTCACCAGACCACCTTGTGTGATCATTTTTCTAGCTCCAGTACCAACATCTTCTGCTCTGGGAAACCCTTGCCATCTCCCTCCCTGCCAGTGTCCATGCCTCTCTCCCCTATGTCCCCAGAGCTCTGTGTCCATCCCTGTCTTGAGGGGCACCTCACACAACATCACCACCTTTGCCTTATCTCCGCCCTCTCATATTGATGATGTCTTTGAGGGCAGGGGGCTGCAATAGTCTCTCACTCTATCCGTATGCAACATGTCCCCTATCCCCTATAAAACTACATCCATGTTACCCTAAATGGTGTTATCCAAAATGCTTTATTCGTGACCAACCTCTTATCGCAGGAACAAGCATTGTTCATTAGTACTTACTCATTTTGTTCACAATATGATAAGCAACTGTGAGCCTACCATCCAACCAGAGACCTCAAACACTGACCCTAACTTCCATCTGCTCAGGTTGCTCTGTGACCCATCCCCAGTAACCATTGCTCTGAATCTTTTGTTGCTAGCGTTATCCCATATACGTATGCCTGAAATAGATGCTGATTAGTTTAATTACTTCTGAACCTACAAAGGTTGGCCACATTCTGTTCACTCTTCTTGGACTTGCTTTTGTAGACCCAACACTGTAAGTTATGTCGTGGAGATTCATCTGTGTTGCATGAAGTTGCAGTTGTCTGTTTCATTTTATGATTTTGTCTATTGCCTAAGCTCCTGTTGCTGGACATTTGAGTTGTTCCAGATGTTCTTGTTCATATCTCATTGCATTCACATGCAAGAGTTTTTCTTCAGCATTATGTAAGAATTTAATTACTAGGTCAGAAGGTGTGTGAATATCCCAATTTACAAGGTTTTCCAGAGCAAATGCATCAATTTATACATCCATCTCTGCCTATCGGATCCTGTTGATCTATAATCTCTGCAGCACTTGGTTTTCTGAAATTTTTTTGTCATCTCACCATTTCACTGTGGTATTGATGTGCATTTCATTGGTTGCCAGTGAGGATGAAAATCTCTCTGTCTTCACTGGCATATGAACACCTCCTCTCTAAAATGCCCGGTCCCATCTGCAGCCCAATGCCCTATTGGGTGTTTGACTTTCTTATTGAATTTACTGGCGAGCTTTATACATTTTCATACTTTTTTTTCCAGTTATATGCATTGTAAATATCTTCTCCCAGTGATTAACTTGTCTTCACTTTTTAAAGGTGACCTTGATGAACGTTAGTTCTTAATTCTAATATAACCATATTCACCAATCTCCTCTTCTCTGTTGAGTGAATTTTGGGTCTCATTTAAGAAAACCTTTCTTATCCTAAGATTAGAAGGATATTCAAATATAATTTCTTTTTTTTTAAGATTTTATTTATTTGAAAGGAAGAGAGTGAGAGAGAGCACAAGCAGTGGGAGTGGCAGGCAGAAGGAAAGGGAGAAGCAGACTCCCTGCTGACTGGGGAGCCTGACGTGGGGCTCGATCCCAGGACCCTGAGATCATGACCTGAGCTGAAGGCAGACACTTAAACCACTGAGCCACCCAGGTGCCCCTTTTCTTCTTCTTCTTTTTTTTTTTAATAGATTCCATGCCTAATATGGAGCTTGAAATCACAACCCCGAGATCAAGAGTCACACATGCTACTGACTGAGCCATCTAGGTGCCCCCATCATACATCAAAATGTATTCTATTCCAGTGGTCAATTTAACTGTCCCTGAGTCAGAACTGTCTCTAGAGGCAAGGCAGTAATTCGAGACCAAGTCCTGATATCTGATAGAGCAGGAGCACCTCCTTAATTTTCTTTAATAGTGTCTTGGCTATTCTTGGCCTTTTGCTGTTCTATATAAACATTAGAAACAGTTTGTCAAGTTCCAAAAAACACTCCTGTTGGTTTTTTACTGGAATTACATTGAATCTGTGAATCAACTTGGGAAGAATTTACTTATTTATAAATTCAAGTCTTCTTGTCCACAAGAACAGGTATCTATTAGTTAAAGTTTTTCCAAGAAAGATGTAGTATTCCTTCAGACAGGTCTTGCAAACCTTTTGTTCTTTTACTTCCTTAATAACTAGTTTTGTTACTATTATAAATGCTATCTTTTTATTTATTATTTTTAAAGATTTTATTTATTTGTCAGAGAGAGAGAGAGCGCAAACAAGGAGAGCTACAGGCAGAGGAGCCCGACATGGGGCTCTATCCCAGGACCCTAGGATCATGACCTGAGACAAAGGCAGATGCTTAACCAACTGAGCCACCCAGGCATTCCTTAAATGCTATCTTTTTAAAGGTGCATTTTCTGATCACTCTTCAATGATATGCAGGATGAAAACATTTGTTAAAAATTTATGAAGAGTTGGGGTGCCTGGGTGGCTCAGTTGGTTGAGCGGCCGGCTCTTGATTTTGGATCAGGTCATGATCTCAGGGTGGTGAGATTGAGCCCTGCACCAGGCTCTGTGCTCAGTGTGAGTCTGCTCATAACTCTGTCTCTCTCTCCTCTTACCCCCCTGCCCCTACTCGAGCACACGTGCACACACTCACTCTCTCTCAAATAAATAAATAAATCTTTAAAAAAATTATGAAAAAAAATTATGAAAGGTTGGGACACCTGGCTGGCTCAGTGGGAGGAGCATGCAACTTTTGATCTCAGGGTCATGGGTTTAAGCCCCATGCCAGGTGTAGAGATTACTACTACTACTAATAATAATAATGAACTTTAAAAAATTTATAAAGTGTTTTAGAATTTAAAAAAATTACAGATTGGTCTTAGGTGTCATTTAGATTCCTATTGGTTTGGTAGCTGGAGCATTCTTAGATCTACTCATAAGCCTGCTGCACCATGCTTTTACAGAGAGATACCGTCTGAAAAATTTGTGATATTTTTGTTTTTAACTGTCATGTCTAGCTGAACAAAGCAGCTGAATTTGATGCAAATAAAACATCATTTCGTTCAAGAATCAACTCATCCTTTTAGACTTCAGATACTGCACAAGAAATCCGGCCTCATGCATCCTTTGCAGATGTATTTTTCTTCTAAGAGATTTCGTATTTCAATAAACAACTCACTCCCCTGAATCAGTGATGGGGAAATGAGCACATTCAGACTCCATTCTTTAGTTACAGAGGTCTGTGTCACACAGAGTGTTGGTAGTAGGTGGCACAAGATTGAACAGCAGCCAGTTCCTTAATTTGTCCATGCAGCTTCTCCTTCTCCTGTCTACTTTGGTGGGACTGAACACCCCTGCAGAGTTCTTCTGGGGCTCCACTATAAATGTTCATCTCTTCACAGTGACACCCAGCTCTTTGGGGTGCTGATCTGGATGCTGAGGATTGTCTTCATTCTCTCAGTAGATGCAACAATGTGTGAAAAGCAATTACATACTTATTGATCTTATATTCTTCCAGCTTGCTAAGCTCTCGTGTTAGTTATTTTTTAATATTTTATTTTTAAGTAATCTCTACACCCAATGTGGGGCTCAAACTTACCCTGAAGTCAAGAGTCGCATGCTCCACTGACTGAGCCAGCCCGGCGCCCGTAAGCTCCCTTGTTAGCTCTAATAATTTGTACACAGACATTGAAGTATTTTAACAGTTTTTTTTTCATTTTTTAAAAATTAACATATAATGTATTATTGGTTTCATAGGTACAGGTCAGTGTTCCATCAGTCTTATATAATACCCAGTGCTCATTACATCACGTGCCCTCTTTAATGTCCATCAGCCAGCTACCCCATCCCCATCCATCTCCCCTCCAGCAACCCTCAGTTTGTTTCCTATGATTAAGAGTCTCTTATGGTTTGTCTCCCTCTCTGATTTCTTCTTGTTTTATTTTTTCCTCTCTTCCCCTATGAGTCTCTGTTTTGTTTCTTAAATTCCACATATCAGCAAGATCATATGATAATTCTTGTTCTCTGATTGACTTATATCACTTAGCATAACACCCTCTAGTTCCAGGGCGCCTGGGTGGCTCAGTTGGTTAGGCGACTGCCTTTGGCTCAGGTCATGATTCTGGAGTCCCGGGATTGAGTCCTTCATTGAGCTCCCTACTCAGTGGGGAGTCTGCTTCTCCCTCTGACCCTCCCCCCTCTCAGGCTCTCTCTCTCAAATAAAATAAATAAAATCTTTAAAAAAAAAAAACACCCTCTAGTTCCATCCACGTTGTTGCAAATAGCAAGATTTCACTTTTTGATGGCTGAATAATATTCCATTGTATATAGATACCACATCTTTATCCATTCATCTGTCGATGGATATCTGGGCTCTTTCCATAGTTTGGCTACTGTGGACATTGCTGCTATAAACACTGGGGTGCACATGACCCTTCGGATCACTACATTTGTATCTTTGGGGTAAATACCCAGTAGTGCAATTGCTGGGTCACAGGGTAGCTCTATTTTCAACTTTTTGAGGAACCTCCATACTGTTTTCCGGAGTGGCTGTACCAGCTTGCATTCCCACCAACAGTGTAGGAGGGTTCCCCTTTCTTTGCATCCTCACCAACATCTGTCATTTCCTGAGTGGTTAATTTTAGCCATTCTGACTGGTGTGAGGTGGTATCTCATTGTGGTTTTGCTTTGTATTTCCCTGATGCCGAGTGATGTGGAGCATTTTTTCATGTGTCTGTTGGCCATTTTAACAGTTTTTTTTTTGTTTGTTTGTTTGTTTAAAAAATATCACAGGGGCGCCTTCTGGCTCCGTCAGAAGAGCATGTGACTCTTGATCTCAGGGTTGTGAGTTTGATCCCCACATTGGGTGTGGAGCCCATTTAAAAAAAAATTTTTTTTAAAGTATCCCTAGTTTGGGGCACCTGGCTGGCTCAGTTGGTGGAGCATGCTACTCTTGATCTCCAGGTTGTGAGTCCATATATTTTAGAAATGCTATATCCTCTCGTGAATTGAACATTTGATCACACATAGTGATCCTCTCTATTGCTATTGATACTTTTTGTTTTAAAGTCTATTTGGTTGGATCTTAATATAGATACACCAATTTGTCATTGGCTAGTAAGATGTCTGATATTTTTACATCCTCTGTTCCTCCAACAACATTTTATTTATACTTCAGGAGTGATTTTTGTAAACAGCATATAACCAGGTTTTTTTTTTAAGAATTTTTTATTTTTTATTTTTTAAGCAGGCTCCACACCCAACATGGGGCTTGAACTCACAACCCTGGCACTAAGAGTCTCCTGACTGAGTGGGCCAGGTTTTTACAAATCCAATTTGACATCCTCTATTTGTGTTTTCTGTGGTTGTTAATACATGCGGATTTTGTTCTCCTATTTTAACTTTTCCTTTCACTTGGTTCCATTTTTTTCAGTATTTCATTTTCTCCTTTCTTAAAAAATTAATATCTCTTACACCCAACAAAAAAACTTCAGTGTACTTTTATGTATCTCTTGTTCTTCTTTCCCTCCACTTTCCACAACGTTGGTTTTTTTTCTAGATCTTCATTTCTCATTCTGGGTTATTATGAACATACTTAACGTTTTTCTATTTGGTCTTTTGTTTAATACACAGCCACACATTTTACTGAGGTATTTTGTCACCTTTATACCCCAGATTTATTGCAGCACTTTCAGGTTTTGTTACTTTTATTTGAATTCTTCCTCCCAGTGTGTTTTCAATTTGGATTTTCTTGTATTAAGACTTCTGAGGACTTGTGTGTTTGAAATTCTTTTTTAATGTTCCTACATTTGAATTTCACTTGGCAGGATATAAATTCTAGGATCGGGCACCTGCCTGGGTGGCTCAGTTGTTAAGCATCTGCCTTCGGCTCAGGTCATGATCCCAGGGTCCTGGGATCGAGTCCCACATCGGGCTCCCTGGTCAGTGGGGAGTCCAGTTCTCCCTCTCCCTCTGCCCCTGCTTGTGTCCCCTCTCTCGCTGTGTCTTTCTCTGTCAAATAAATAAATAAAACCTTTAAAAAAATTCTAGGATCAAAGTGATTTTCCTTCAATGCTTTATTTTATCATTTTATCTTATTTTTCTTTTAAGTAATCTTTACACCCAACTTTGGGACTCAAACTTGCAGCCCCAAGATTAAGAGTCACATGCTCTACCCGCTGAGCCAGCCAGGCACCCCCTTCCTTCAATGCTTTAAACACTATTGTTTCTTGTATCCAGTGTTGCTGTTAAGAAATATTATGTCTGGGGGCACCTTGGTGCCTCAGGTGATTAAGTGTCTGACTCTTGATTTCGGCTCAGGTCATGATCCCAGGATCATCAGATTGTGAGATCGAGCCCCACGTCGGGCTCTGTGCTCACCGGGGAGTCTGCTTGAGATTCTCTCTCTCCCTCTCCCTCTGCCCCTCCCCCTACTTGAGCGTGCCGGCTCCCTCTCTCGCCAAAAAAAAAAAAAAAGAAAAAAAAATTATTCCTGTATGAATCTTGCACATTTGTAAGTGATCCAGTCATTGTCCCTGGAGACTTTTACATTTTTCTCTTTCGTTTTGATATTTTTAAGATTTACTATTGCTGTATTGGGGTATGTGGTTTCCCTTGTCTTTTTTCTTGCGTTTGTGGGGCCCTTTTCAGCTGAGGTGGTTTATCTTTCTTCAATTCTGGGAATTTTATCTTTATTTTTGTTCAAGTATTTCCGCCTCTTTTTATTTCCAGTAACACAGCAGGCCTGAGTTTTGTTCCTGGCTCTGCTGGTGAGTAGAGGAGTGACTTGGGCAAGTTACATCACTTTCCCCCACCTCAGTCTCCCTAATCTGTAAAATGGGGAGAAAAAGTATCATTCACACTGTTTTTTTGTGAGGATTAAACGTGACTAGTAAACCTTCAATATGTCCAAACAGTCAGAGCATTACAGAATTTTATTTTATTATTATTATTATTTTTGCATTACAGAATTTTATTTTTATTTTTTTAAAGATTTATTTATTTATTTGAGAGAGAGAGACCACGAGTGGGGTGAGGGGCAGAGGGAGAAGCAGGATCTTCCCTGAGCAAGAAGCCTGATGTGGGACTCAATCTGGGGACCCTGGAATCATGACTTGAGCCGAAGGCAGGTGCTTAACCGACCGAGCCACCCAGGCATCCCAACATTACAGAATTTTAAATGGATGCGTGAATAATTGAATTCGTAGTAAGTATGTATGAATAGGAAGATGAATGAATAAATGCCCCATTAGCCCAACTTCCCTTGGGGACCACACCTGCCTTATTCCTTCTCTGACTCCCTTGTTTCTTCTTTATTCAGGGTTCCAGGCAAAAGCCCTGGCCAGACAGCCCCCGAGCCCAAGCGACCCCTGCCAGGGATGCCTCTCCCTCAGGGGACAAACAGGAGCTCCATTATGCCTCCTTCAGCTTTCACGGGATGAAGTCGAGGGAACCTGAGGATGAGGAAGCCACCGACACCGGCGAGTACTCAGAGATCAAGACAAGCAAATGAGGATGGCTTAGAGCTCGGTGCCGGCCCGAGGAATCGCGGCCCCTGGGGGAGAGGAGAAGTCAGGCACTAATTGGTGAAGCATGTGGAGCCCTGTGGCAATACGAACAGGAAGGACTTGCCGAGTGTCCCCAGGTGGAGCGGACTTGGGCTCCAACGCAGGCTGTCAAGCAAGTCACTTCATCCCTCTGTGCCTCAGCTTCCCGTTCTGTAATCAGAGATCATGCATCCGGTCTCAGAGGTGGCTGTGGACATTAAAGAAATTAACATGCAGAAATCAACCAACAAATGTCCCGTCTCACGTGTGCTCAGTACCTACTGCTCTCTCTTCTTTGGACAGAAAGGTAACTGGCAAGTTACCCGGAGGCTGGGGGTGACCAGTCCCAGAGCACAGGGTAGCAACCTGCTGGCATCATTCTCCTTCCCAGAGCTCTTCAAAGCCTCCCCAGGGAAAGACCAGCCCCTCAGCCTGGCGTTTGCTTCATGATACAGCATCTTATCATCTCTTTGGAGTCTCCTCCTCATCCCACTTGTACCTGTCAGTTCTTCCAGCACATTCCTTAACCTCCTGACTGTCAGTCCCTTTCCTGTCTTGTGGATGGGCCCCACAGGGATCTGTCCAACAGCCAGAGAGCTGACCCCAGGTCTCTTGCACAAACCCCTTCAAGGCTCCCTAGCCTTAGACAATACATCACAAGCATCGGCTGCCCCTGGCTTTTAAAGTCCATTACGACCCCCTTGTAGCTACTGTTGGAAAAGAAACAACGGGCCCAAAATGGAGGCACTTGCCCCCACAACAGCAAACCAAGACTAAAGGCAGTTTCAACCTCTCCCAGAAATGTGACCTTTATTTTTAATTTATTGACAGAGAGAGACACAGTGAGAGAGGGAACACAAGCAGGGGGACGTGGGAGAGAGAGAAGCAGGCTTCCCAAGGAGCAGGGAGCCTGGCGTGGGGATCGATCCCAGGACCCTGGGATCATGACCTGAGCCGAAGGTAGACGCTTAACCTACCGAGCCACCCAGGCGCCACAGAGGATCTGAAATATCCTGATCAGCACTGGTGAGGTCACCTGCAGGGTAAGATCTTCCCTGGAAAAGATGGCCCAATCTGAAAAAAATCTTTTCTTTTGATAATAACTCCCTTGCCCCACCCTCCTGCCTATAAAAACTTCCCACTACATGCAACCTGTGTCTTTACCGGAAGTCAGGAGTCATTGAATAAAGCCTCAGATTTATTCAGTGGAATTTTTGGTCTTTAGCACCACCCAACTGCACTTCCCTCCGCTTTCTTCTTTACAACCTCTGTGTTCTAACCCACAGCTGTGCGATTTGAGATCCCTCCCTTGGAGGCTCTGCCTCATTGCTTCACCTGGCAGACACTGGCTGGGCCTTCACACCTGAAGTCCTTGCACACACCCCGGCTGAGAGCCTGGACGGAAGAAAGAGCTCATCCTCTCCCCTCCTCTAAAGTTGGACTAATTTATAATTTATTTATTTCCTTATTTTTTTCAAGAAAGCACTAAAACGAAAACAGCCCAAACTTCCCTAGCAGCACTGCAGTACCAGTGCCCAGTGAGCTTTTCTGATTGTAAGCGCCTGACATTAGGCTTTAATTGAGGTACAAAATGGAAATTTTTCTAGAAGGAGGTGGGGCAAGAAAGGTATTAGCAAGAGAAAAGGATCAGTCCAGGCGAGGCTGCTTTCCCTTCTGTGGGGAGGTGAAGGTAAGGGGTCTTTTTCTGCAGATGACCTCATCTTCCTTTGGGGGATGGAGGGGCCCTTGTGGCAGACTCATTGGCACTGATCAATAAATTCCTGACTGACCGGTTAGGACTACATTTCTGGTGGAATGACAGAGGATGCCAACCACCTACACTTTGACCTCAGTCTGTACTTTTTTTTTTTTTTTTTAAGTAGGCTCCATGCCCCAGCATGGAGCCCAACATGGGGCATGAACTCACTGCCCCGAGATCAAAACCTGAGCTGAGATCAAGAACTGGACCCTTCATCACTGAGCCACCCAGGCGTCCCCTCAGTCTGTACTTTCTAATTGATTAAGATCTTCATTCCAGCTTATCTCTTAACTCAGGCAAAAGACCTTGGAGGGTGGGGGGGATCATCCCGTGATGGAAAGTGAAACTATCCCCTTAAGCAATAAAAACTGCCCTGAGCCAGGGAGACCCAGCATGACTGACCGCAAGACAGTGATCGACTTGACCCTTACTGCCTAGCAGCACGTTCCCAGTGCCCTTCCTCCAACATTTTCTTTTCTTTCTTTTTTTAGAGAAAGAGCAGAAGTGTGTGTGCAGGGTGGGGGTGGGGAGAGAGGGGCAGAGAAAGACAATCTCAAGCAGACGCGGAGCCCGATGCAGTGTTCGATCTGACGACCCTGAGATGGTGACCTGAGCCGAAATCAAGAGTCAGACCCTTAACTGAGCCACCCAGGCGCCCCCACATTTTCCTACTATAAACCTAGGAAGATTTTTCAGCTCTCTGAAGACAGTCTTTGCGACGTTAGTCCGCGGTTGTCCCGGACTTGGCCTTCCTGGAGTAAATTCCTGTCTTGTTTCACCACCGCTTGTGTCTCTGCCTTTGGAGTGGCTGAACCCGGTCTGTTTGGGACTCCTGGAACCAGCTGCTCCTGAACCCCTGAGCCCTGGTTATAGGAGAGTGAAACTGCAGTTAGATTATGCATTAAGTCCCGGTTTGGGGATTTGGCCTAAATGATGCTATTTTGTGCCTGTGGGTTTTTTTTTTTTAATTCCAGTATAGTTAACATACAATGTTTATTAATTTCAGCTGTACAGTATAGTGATTCAACAATTCTCTACTCTGTGCTCATCATGGTAAGTGTACTCTTAATCACCTTCACTCCCTAGTTAAGAGTCTGTTTTTTGGTTTGTCTCTTTTTTTCTTTGTTAATTTGTCTTGTTTCTCAAATTTCACATATGAGTGAAATCATGTGGCATTTGTCTTTCTCTGACTTAATTTCACTTAGCATTACACCCTCTAGCTCCATCCATGTTGTTGCAAATGGCAAGATTTCATTCTTGTTTATGGCTAATATTCCAATGTATACATATACCACATCTTCTTTATCTATTCATATACCAATGGACACTTGGGCTGCTTCCATAATTTGGTTATTGTGAATAATGGTGTAAATGTAGGGGTGCATATATCTTGGAATTAGTGTTTTTGTATTCTTTGGGTAAATACTCAGTAGTGCAATTACTGGATACTAGGGTAGTTCTATTTTTAACTTTTTGAGGACCTCCATACTGTTCTGCACAGTGGCTGTACGAGTTTGCATTCCCCCACCTACAGTGCATGAGGGTTCCTTTTTCTCCACAGCCTCTCCAACGCTTGTTTCTTGTTTTTGGTTTTGGTTTTGTTTTAGTTTATTTTGTTTTAGGGGTGCCTGGATGTCTCAGTCGATGAAGCATCTGCCTGTGGCTCAGGTTGTGATCCTGGGGTCCTGGGATCAAGCCCCACGTCGGGCTCCCTGCTCATCGGGGAGCCTGCTTCTCCCTCTCCTCCCGCTCGTGCTCTCTCTCACTATCTCTCAAATAAATAAAATCTTTGGGGGAAAAAGTTTATTTTGTTTTAGTCATCTCTACACCCAATACGGGGTTCGAACTCAGGACCCCGGGAATCAAAAGTAGCATGCTCTTCTGACTGAGCCAGGCAGGAGCCCTCTTGTGTTTTTTATTTTAGCCATTCTGACAGGTAGAGGGTGATACGAGGGTTCTTTTTTTTTTTTTTAAAGATTTTATTTTTATGTAATCTCTACACCCAGGGTAGAGCTCGAACTCACAGCCCTGAGGTCAAGAACTGCATACTTCTCTGACAGAACCAGCCAGGTGTCCCGGAGTTTTGTTTTGTTTTTTGTTTTTTTTTAAACAAATTTCTGCACATTCTGTCCCCTTATGCTCAGCTTCTTCCCCAGTTCCCTGCTTCTCCATAGCTGGCCTCACATTCTCAAAAACTACCCTCTGTGTAGGTCACACTGAGATCTTAATTCTTGGTGGTGGCCTGACAAGCTTGGTAGCTTCCCTAAGATAGAAGTTCACTGGGGAACTTCCTCTTCTAGGGACATTCTGGTGGCAAATGCTAAGTGAAATCCACTCTGTCACTACTAGTGAGTATGTTACATGTCCATTAGCAGCAGAGTCTCCTGAACTGGTTGGAAGATGGCATAGGGGCTGGTCCTTGGAGACATGATCGTGATCCCTTTAGACTCTCCCTATGGAGGTCTCTCCTGCTGTCTGCAACCACCATCAGTCCTGGACTATTGTCTGATGGTTCTCTATCCCTTATAAATAAAACACCTCCGTAGTGTGCATCATCAGCTTTTCTGAGACCAGAGCGCAGTGGATTCAGGAATCATTCTCTATGGCATCAAGCATGTGTGGGTCACAATCCCAGCTTCCAAATGTGCATCAACGATGTGAGACCCTGTGAAGGTTGCATACCACGGGTCTCAGTTTCCCACTCTGCCAAATGAAGAGAATTGTTAGCCAGTCCTCTCTAGGGGTGGTTGTGAGGGTTCATTGGGGCAAGGTGTTATAATAAAGGCACAGTCCTGAGTCTGGCACAGGAGGCGCTCCAGTGAACATCCACCTCTTTCCTATCCTCCACTCAAGGGGAGATCCGGGCACAGACTTGCTGCCTAAAGAGTGGTCTAGGGCGCCTGGATGGCTCAGTCGGTTAAGCATCCGCCTTTGGCTCAGGTCATGATCTTGGGGTCCTGGGATTGAGTCCTGCATCGGGCTCCCTGCTCAGTCGGGAGTCTGTTTCTCCTCCTGCCTGCCGCTCCCTGTCTTGTGTGTGCGCTCTCTCTAATATAAATAAAATCTTAAAAAAAAATAAAGTGTGGGCCAAGGACCAGCAGCATGAGAATAATCAAACCTTAGAGAAGACCTTGTTCCTGTCCCTTCGCCAGGCTGGGTCCACAAGGTCAAAAGAATGTTAAGGCAACAAAAGGGCTGAGTGGAAAACACAGAGATGAGCCCAGCCCACCCCTTTTTCTGGATCCTCCTTCCCAGGAGGGACCCAGCCTTTCTGAAACCGCTCCGACTTAGATGCCCTACTGGCCTAGGGCTCAGGACCTTGTGCCTGTGGATTGGGGTCCTTAGCAGAACTGGGGTTTCTTGAACTCACCCAGCTATGCTCCAGAACCACGGACAGCGCCAACCCTTGGGCTGGGAGGTCCCCAGGTCTGGCATGATGGGTGGAGCGCCCCCTGGAGGCAGATCCCTGACCTGCCTCAGAGGCAGAGGGAGGAGGGCCGGGGAACGGGACCGGCGTGATACTCTTAAGGGACAGAGGTACTGGCTTGAGGACGTCCAAGCTTCTCTTTAATCTCCCTCTGAAAACATCCTGGGAGCTTAGTTAACTTCAGAGACACAATGCATTTCGCACACAACACGGGGTGACTTGCCCCCCAGAGCTGATTCTGCCTTCGCCCCCTCCAGAAAACCTGTGTCCCGCTCCTCCCCTCCCTCCCCTCACTTTCCAGTGTGTTGATATTTGCTTGTGCCTTTTTGTCTAAAGATTTTATTATTTGTCAGAGAGAGAGCACAAGCAGGGGGAGCTGCAGGCAGAGGCAGAGGGAGAAGCAGGCTCCCCGCTCGGTGGGGAACCCAATGCAGGACTCGATCCCAGGACCCTGGGATCATGACCCGAGCCGAAGGCAGACGCTTAACGACGGAGCCACGCAGGTGTACCTGCTCTGCTTTTAATCCCTTCCTTGTACTGCCAAGGAACTCGATGACAGCACGTGGTTTGTGATCCTGCTCTGTGCCTGGTGCTATGGCGAGCTTGGTTTCAGCTCCGTTGAAGGAATGAAGCATCAAAAGTCTGGTTGAGGTGTTGTATTGGGAGCCGGTGGGTCACAGAGGTAATTCTAAGTTTTCCTTCATTGTATATGAAGGTAAATATTCAGATGAGGGGAAGGCCTCAGTCAGGCCTCAAGGTCAGGGGAAACGGTGATGGGTAAGGAGGAAAGGTCCAATAGATACCCTAGGGGAGGCCCCATGGAGCTAACAGAACCGTTGAGACGTGAGGACTCATTCTGAAGATGAGGGACTTGCCAGGCCCCGGGGAAACCTGAGAATGAGCCACATACAGGTCCTGAGTTCAGATCGACACCAGAAACCTGCAAACATCACAGCCAAGTCTGGGGTGGGAGCCAGGGCCCCAGCTCTTAGTTCTAGTGGTGGGCGGGCCCTAGGGACCCCCGCAGATGAGTCCGGGTTCAGCCTTTCTGGAGGCTTCGTGTCTGACCAGGTCTGGGCTAAGAGCCAGAATGGAGAGAAGACTCAGTTTCAGGTAAGTCCTGGCCCTCAGATACTCCTGCTCCAAGAGGGTGGTCCAAGAATTCTGAGAGGATGCCGCACCCCTCCATCCATATTCTGAGGGGGTAGAAATGCACTTGGAATGAGGCAACATGAGTGGGGAGTGGGAGGGGAGGGGCCCCCATGACAGGTTACGCCAGTTCTGCAGCTCAGCCTTCACCTCCCCGGTCATCACTGGGGAGAAGGGTTCCGGAGGGGGCAGGCTGGGAAGAGAGAGCATCATCCGAAGCACAGGTGTGGCAGGGGGAGGGACATGACAGAGTTTGCAGAGAATGTCCAGCTGCCAACATGGGAGCCCAAAGTGGGAGCTCCCAGGTAGTTCTCTGAGCAGCTGTTGCCTCTGTGAGCACATGGCCAGGTGGGTGGTGGTGGGCTTGAGGCTGGTGTTGGTCATCAGGGAAGACGACCTGCATGGGGAGCAAGACAGTGAACTGCCCCACACGTTATGTACAGTTTTATACTTGTTTGCATTGGGAGGGTAAGTCTTGTATTGGTTATTCGATCCTGCCTGGTGCTTTTTAAAGTTACTCCAATTCAACAACGACATTTTCCATTTTAGTGGCTTACTTTCTTGAGCATGGTGACAGCGGTTCAAGTCCATGCCTGAAACTCCTGCATCTGGATCACCTGAGATGTCTATGCTGTTTCTCTCCGTACGCCATCATTTTGTCCTATCCCCTGGCAGATTTTTAAATTGAAGGTCAGGTATTTTGTATGAAAAATTGTAGGGATTTTCTGAGGCTCAGGTGGAAATTTTGCCCCCCTGGATACTAGAAATCTCTAGAATAGCACTGCGCAAAGGAAGGTTCTGTGATGATGGGAAGAGTGTATCTGCATGGTTTGGTATGGCAGCCACCAGCCGTGTGCAGCTATGGAGCACGTCACATGTGTTTAGTGTGACTGAGGAACTGAGTTTTGAATTAAATTAAAATTTTTTTTAAAGATTTGTTTATTTTAGAGAGAGAGACCTTCTCCCAGCGCACATAAGCGGGGAGAGGGTCAGAGGGAGAGAAACTCCCTGCTGAGCCCGGAGCCCTACTCAGGGCTCCATCCCAAGACCCTGAGATCATGACCTGAGCTGAAACCAAGAGTCAGATGCTTAACTGACTGAGGCACCACTATATTTAATTTTTATCAACATAAGTGTAAACAGGCTCAGTGGCCAGGGCTACCCTAACTTTTGCTTTCTGGCAAGCAGACAGAGTAGGGATCTTCACCTGGCCTGGGATTGAGTGTGTTTGAAGCTAGGTTCTGGTGTTTTTGTGGGTGGGTCCACTTCCAGGTGACCCTTACTTCTGTGACCTTACTTGGGTCCTAACAGGTGCTTACTGGGCCTCTATTTTGTACGAGACCCTGAACATCAAACTTTATTTACCCGGTTCCATGAAACTGTCCAGGGGAAAATATGAACCCAGTGTCTGGATGACCTCAGTGCTCTTCCCGTCACCCCAGGTTCTGGCCCCTCGAGTCCCTGCCTACCTAGTCCCGGACTCTAATCCTGTCTCCTGTCCCGTGACACTCTTGAAAGCTCTGCTCAGATCCCCAACTTCTTAGCCTATGCTTTCTGCCTGTTCCTCAGCTTTCTGGCCCCTGCAGCAGAATGAGCCTCTTCCGTGGGATCCTGACTGCCTTGGTAGCTCTTTGATGTCTTCAGATAGCTTGCTTTGTTATAGATCTATTTTTTCTTTTCCAGTTGGTCTCAGTGGCAGTGTTCTGACACGAGATTCTCTGTCATAGCTAGAAACCTCCCTTGCTTTATTTCGGGCTCTGTTCAAGTCACTTTCTCAAAAGGGCCCTGACCTCCCAAACTGAACTAGCACCCCCTTCACACCTTTTCCCCTTAAGCTGCTTTGTTATTCATAGCATGCATCATCAGACGTCACATTACGTCCTGATTTGTCTATTGCCCCTCTCCCACAATACTGCAAGCTCCATGAGTGAGATGGATTTTTTTAAAGTTTATTTATTTTTGGTAATCTCTACACCCAATGTGGGGCTCGAACTCACAACCCCAAAATCAAGAGTGGCATGCTCCACTGACTGAGCCAGCCAGGAGACTTGAGTAAGAGGTTTTTTTTGTTTTTTTGTTTTTTTGTTCAACAATGCTTAGAAATGCCCCTGCACACATTAGGGATTCAGTACATATTGAATAAATGATGTTGGTTATCTGGTGGGGTGGGAGATCCGCCTTCAAACCTCAGTCCAGTTAGGGAGAACAAGAACCAGAGTGTGGATGGCACATGAGGGCAGGAGCTGGGGGCTGGGACTTGGGAAGAATCCTATGTCCCAGGCTGGGCAGGTGAGAAGAGACAGGAAGGCTTCTAGAAATACCCTGGAGGATTTGAGAAGGAAGACGGCAAAGAGAGGGCATTCCTGACAAGGGACCAGGCCAGGCCCCCCCTTGGAGGGGGGACTGAGAAAGCCAAGTCTCTCCCCAGGGGTCCTGCTGGAAGCTTTTCTGGGCCTCACACCCTCTTGGAAGCACAGGGTAGCAAATCTGAAACCCAGAGCCCCCTGGTGGCCATAATGTAATATGACCCACAAAGTTGGCCACCATATAT
The DNA here is from genome assembly GCF_003265705.2 of Callorhinus ursinus. Lineage (NCBI taxonomy): Eukaryota > Metazoa > Chordata > Mammalia > Carnivora > Otariidae > Callorhinus > Callorhinus ursinus. Next base: position 366,432 of record NW_027397133.1, read on the forward strand.
TGAGCACACTATCAAATCCTCACAACAGCGCTTTGATGGGGGGTGGAGGGGTGTAATTCCATTTCAGAGGAGGAAACCGAAGACCAGAAAGGTTAAGTCACTGACCCAGGCTCATCCAGCTCTGCCTCCATAATCTGAGGTCTGGGGAGCCCACCCAGCTGCTCCTCACCCATCACGCAGAGACACTAGGAGAGATTTTGGGGGGGTGGGGTGGGGAGCAAATCCACCGTCTTGAAGAGCTCCAGGTGCAGGTCTGGGTGGGGGCCCCCAGTTCTGTCCATCTCCAGCTAGGTGACCTCAGGCCAATGAGATCGTGTGTGGTTTGGATGAAATGAGACCTTGTGGCGTCTGCAGGATGCACAGCGCTCAAAGATAAGCATCGTGGTTACTGTAAATGACCAGAGCCCACCAAGTCAAGTGGTTTTGCTAATCTCACCTACAGCCAATCATGACACACAGTAGGTGCTCAAGAAGGCTTGGACTATCCTGAGCATGCCCAGAACTGGGCAGAGTACTAAGTAAGCAGCCCCCTAATTTCCACTGGTTGGGAATGGGAAGTTGTTCAGTTCTCTTCTCTTTTAGATCCAAGAGTCCACGTCCCAACCCCTCTTACCTCAGTCCCAGGAGTCCAGGCCTCAGCTTCTGCGGGGTCACCGGTAACCGGTCCCGTCCGTCCCCCTCCCAACCTCACACCGAAGCCCGGGCGGAGGGGGTTTATTCGCAGCGCTCCTTACAGGCCGCCCCGCACTCCCCGTCGGCGGGGCCCGGCGCAGAACCGGGGTCGCTGGGCGGCGGGGGTGGCGGCCCCTCCTCGTCGCGCGCCCCGCCGCCCTTGCCGATGGCCAGGCGGGGCCGGCCGCGCTGCAGGCCGTCCAGGAGGGCGCAGGCCTGGCAGAGCGCGCGGCTGGCCAGCGCCCCGCAGCGGGAGCAGGCGCCGGGGGGCGGCGGCCGCGCGGCCGGGGCCAGGGCCAGGCGCTCGGCCGAGTGCACCAGGTCCAGCGCCGCCGACGGCCGCGCCGCCTCCAGGAGCTTGAGCAGGTGGCGCGCGTGGCCGCGGAAGGCCTCGGGCGCGTAGACGCACTCCTCCGAGAAGTAGTCGAGGCGGCGGAAGTGCGCGTACAGCACCACCTCCTTCTGCGAGGCCAGCTGCAGGGGGCGGCAGCGCGGCAGTGCGCCCCCCTCGCCCCGCGAGCCCAGGCCCCCGCCCCGGGCCAGCCGCCCCGCGTCGCCCCGCAGGAAGTTCATGAGCACGGTCTCTGCCATGTCGTCGGCGTTGTGGCCTGGGGGAGAGAGGGAGAGCAGGTGAGGTGGGGGCGCCACCGTGGGGCAGCCAGGACCCAGCCAGACGGGGAGGGGCCTGCAGAGTGGCACGGAGTGTGCCACCCGGCCAGGGAGACCCCACCCCCAGGACCCAGAGAGAGATGGGGAGGGGATGGAAAGTGGCAGAAGGTGACCAGGCCCTGGAGGCCTCACACCCCAGACCCTGTGGGGCAGCCAGGACCCAGAGAGATGCAGAGGGGTGTGGGGAACAGCAGGGAGGGCCACACAGGGCCATGGAGACCCCTGGGCACCATGGGACAGCCAGGTGGAGGCTGGAGGTGGTCACAGTGAGAAACAAGAGGAGAACACACACAGACTTCCGGGGAGCAACTCGGGGTGCCCTCCTTTGCCACCCACTTATGGCCAACCAGGCCCTGTGCTAGATGCCTTCTCACGAAGGTAGTAAAAGTGCTTTACGCTACAAGTACCATTTCAGTCTCAGAAGTGTGCTTCCTACTGCACAGAAGTCAAAATGGCATTTAACCGTTAATGGAGATTCTCAAGGGAGCTCTTGTCTCAGTGCCTCTGGGAATGCAGATCGCGGAATGCAGAAAGACCAGGGAGGAAGTAAGGGAATATTTACACAACAATCACCATAAAAACATAAGCTAAATCTCTACTTATTCTGCATCTTGTCATCTTATACTTGAGTCTGTATGGTCCAGACAGTAAAACACTGGTCTTCTTAGGGCTTCTCCAATTGGCCATACTAACCCTCCTCAGGGCCTTTGTATAAGCTGTTTCCTCTACTCAGAACCCGACCCTCTGTCCGACCTTCACTGGTTACTTGGGTGGCCTTCAGGTCTTCGCTCACTCTGGAAATGCTTCCTAACCCCTACTCTTCTCCCTTCACTGGGTGCTCCGGCTATAACCTGGCAAAGTGTGATTTTCTTTAGTAGCACTTCTCAGGTTATAATTATGCATGTGAGAGAAGAGCAAGAACAGAGACTGTCTTGTGTGTCATCACCATGGCAAACATTTCTGTAATGCCTCCTGTTTCCAGTCTCTGGTCTAAGTGCCTACACATAACTCATCTAATTCCCAACAACCCTGGGACCTCGATATTATTAATAAGCCCATTTTACAGAAGAGGTAACTGCGGTTAGGTAATGCTCTGGACTACGTAGCTTGTACCTGGTACGCAGTAAATGGTCAAGGATTATGTGTGGAAGTAATGACCGGGAGAGAATAAGGGTTAGCAGAGAGGAGAGGCCGACAGAGAAAAGCAGTTCAAAGATAGTTGCGTTTCAGACTACAGTTGGCTTCTGATGGGTGGTACCACTTCACTCGCCTCCTTTTGTGAGGGGAGACACAAAGAATGCCATTTTTTTAAATGCAGGGAACCACAGCCCCCAGAGAGTACCCCTCCACCCTTCTAGCTGCCAATGTGATGGCGGTGACTCAAAAGCATGCAGCGCCCATCCCAGGCACGCACGCGTACTGTGCCCGTACTTCACTTCACACACCTTCAGCGGGCATGCATATCCCCTTCTCCTCGTGGACAGCCTCCACCCAGGGCACACCCAGCGTCTCCTTCACCACTTCTTGGACCCGGGCCCAGGCCCTTTAGGTGCCGGCCCCTCGCCCCTCGGCTGCAGTGCCTGCGCTCACCCGTCACGATGTGCGTGGCTCCCACGAGGCGCGCCCCTTCCTCCAGCGCGCGGCGCCGCAGCACCCCGCAGAAGGTGCAGCAGGCGCGGCTGCGGCCGGAGCCGGCCGTGCTGCGGGCCACGGCGTCCATGGTCCAGCCCCCGAAGAGGTCTGCGTAGGCCACGACGGTGAGCGGGAGGTCCCAGCGCGCCGCCTGGCGTCGCACGGCCGCCAGCGCCGCGTCGCGGTAGCCGCTGATGCCCTCGTCCACGGCCACCAGGCGCAGCGAGACGCCCAGGCGCGGCGCTAGTTCGCGCAGCACGTGCGCCAGCACCGTGGAGTCCTTGCCGCCGGAGGCCCCCACGGCCACCACCGCGCCGGGCGGCAGCAGGCGGCCCGCCAGCACCGTGTGCAGCACCTCGGCCTCGAAGGCGGTGCAGAAGCAGGCCCCGCACAGCGCTTGACCGGAGCGCGGGCGGCGGAGGGCAGCGCGCGCCGCGTGGCAGGAGGCGCACTGCGGGGCGGGCATCGCGGGTTCCGGGCGGGCCGGGAGCAGTTGGCTTCTCCTGGACAGGGAGAGAGGGGAGGCAGGTTACATACGGATTCTGGTTTGCGGGGGTCGTAGCCTCCGGGGAGGTGGCCTGGATAGCACTGAGTACACCCATTGCCTGGAATACTCTCCCAGCACTTGTGCAAGCTTGGTACCTTCAAGTCTCAGCTTAAACGTTCATTATTCATTTGTCCATTCCACAGGTATCCATTCATTGCCTCCCATCTACCCAACATGCGTTAGGCACTGGGACAGCAGTGATCAAAATAGGAACGGTTGCAGGGAGGCGCGAACCCATGGATAAGTAAATAACCAAGATACTTTACAAACATAAGGAGTAATATGAAGGAATTATCCTCTGGGCTGAGGCCACAACGACAAGAAGGATCGGGCATTAGATCAGGGTGGGAAGAATGTTCCAAGACAGAGTTAAGAGCAAATGCAAAGACCCGAAGGGCAGGGCCTATGTTCAGTTGTTTGGAAAGTGAGTTATGGCTGAGGGGGGGAGAGGATCCAGGGCTTGGAGGTTGGCAGGGCGAGGAGCTTGGATTTTATTCTGAATGAGATGGGAACCATTGGATGGTTGTAAGCTATGGAGTGACAGGACCTGATTTAAATTTTAACAAGATCCCTCCGGCTGCTGCGTGTGAATAGAGGTTGGAGAGTGGCGAGAGCTGACCAGTAAGGAGGCTCCTGCAATGATCAGATGAACAATAATGTGGCTTAGGGCTGAGCAGAGGCAGTGGAGGTGGAGAGAAGTGGTCAGATTCTGGATCTCTTCTGGAAATAGAGCAGGTGGGTCTCACACGAGACTTGGTTGAGCGAGGCAGTAGGTGAGAGAAGCAGAGAGGACGGACAACTTCAAGCTTCAACTTCTGGCTTCTGCAGTTGAAGGACAGTGGGACCATTCATTTCGTGGGGAGGAGGTGGGGAAGAAGGGAGAACAGGCAAATACTGTGAGAGGCGTAGGTTTAGGCCAGAGAATCTCTAATTTTGTTTGGGCATGGTAAATTTTGAGGTCCTTTCCTCTGGAAGTCTTTCCTGAACCCCGGGCTGGGTGTGGCGCCTCCTCTGGGCTCCCACGGCCGCCTGACGCCCCCCACGCCAGCCCTGATCACTCCAGGTTGTACCCAGGATAGAGGAGGGTGCGTTGGAACCGCCCTCAGGTTGGGGGGTGGAAACTAGAAGGAGTCAGAACAGAGGCAGAGTCCTAAAGCGGATCAGCCGGGACACCAGCTGCTTAGGGCCCTCCAGTCCCGAGGGTCGCCAGAGGCCGTTGGGGGATCACGGAGAGGAGTGCCGTATCTCCAGGGATGCCTACCGGAATGCGTGGGAGAGTGATATGGAGATCCTCAACTGCTACACGGGAGTACGACAAAGGGCCAGGATCGGCGCGCCGAGGCAGGAAGAACTCACCTGAGTAGAACCCGCGCAGGAAAGTCCAGGCTCCGAGAAAACGCGGAAGCGAGTGAAGGGACTACGACTCCCAGAAGGCTTTGGGTTTACCCGCCGACGACTCCCGGCTGCCGGTGGTGCGGTTTGGCCCGAAGCGCCTAGTGCTCGGGGACCAGCAGGGCCCACACCCAGAGAGCCTCGCAGCTGCGTCAGGCGCTCCGCCCACGGCTCCCAGAGTGCTCCAGGACAGACCGCCGCGTCTGTCGTTTGCGCTTGCGCAAAAGCAGGGGCGTCTGGTTTGTAAGGGCTACCTCGCTCTATGCACTTTATTCTAAAAACGGGACGGATGCTTTTTAGGTTTTCTGCCCTTAGGGGAGTATGATAGGATTCGAGATGCGAGTGGAGAGTCGTCGGGGTGGGGGGAGAAAGGAATAGGGGTGCGCAAGGGAGAGGCAGCACGTGCACTGCGCAGATTGCAGGGATTGGGCCGCGTTGCCCGGGGCACGGGGTGGGCTTTTGCGCGCACCCCACGGGAGTGGGAGTGGGTGCGCGCCCGCGCGGGGAGCCCCGATTGTGCGGGCTGGGGGGTTGTGCGTGCGCGGAGCTGACAGGAGCGCTTTGCACTTCTCCACGCGCGCGCCAGGCTCGGGGAGTGACCCGGGTGAACAGTTGCGCACCGGTGTGGCTCAGTGACAAGTGTGCACACCTCCAGCCTTGTGGGGTTGAAGACAGAGCTCGGGATGGAGGGCAGGTAAGACCCATGAGATGGAAGGTTCCCAGGGTTGGGGTGCATTCTCCCAGGAGGCAGCCAGAGCCCTGCTCCCCTCATTCGCTTTCCAGCCCCCAAATTGCCTTCTCTCCTGCGTGTTATATTCCGAGGTTCTCTTGTCTCTACCCCTGTGAGGCCCTTGATAGGATTGAGAGTGAAGGGTGATGGGGGACGTTTGAGCGTCTGCAGCTGTCAAGAGGGTTGAACCCGGGTCATCGGGCTCGTACGTTAGTGATGTCCTGAGGCTTCCTGTGTTCCAGGTCCTGCCCTGGGGCCCTGGGGGACATAGGAGTGTCAGGCGTGGCTGGGGAGATAAGGATGATGAAGCTTGACGTGGAGGGACCAGATGTCCGGGGCTGCAGGGGCCCAGACGTTACAAGTCCCGCGAGGCAGGACGTGGGGGAAAGATCAGCGCTTACTGAGCAACTGGATGTACTCTGCATTTCCAGGCAACCTGTCAAATTCCTCCTCTGTAAAGTGGGGGTAATAACAGAATTTGCCTCATAAGACTGTTTGTGAAGATAAATGAGGTAGTATGGAAAGTGTTTGTTCACCAAGCAGTAAACTTTCATTATTTTCATCCCATTTAGTTTTCATAACCAGGGATGCCTTTCCTTTCGTGACCAGGCCTAATTTTTCTTTGAAAGCGAGGAGTGGGGTGAGAGTTGCCAAACCTCAGGCAACCTACTGATAGTCTGTAAGTCAGTTCTCAGTTTGGGGGTGGTTTTGTACCTCAGAGAACATTTGGCACTCTGTGGAGACATTTTTGGTTGTCACAACAAGGAAGCAGGGGAAGGGTGTGACGTGTTTGGTAGGTAGAGGCCAAGGATGCTGCCAAACATAATGTGTACAGGATGGCCTCTCATTGTAAAGAATTACCCTGTTCAAAACAACAGTGCCAAAGCTGAGGAACCCTGGCCTAAGTGGTATTCTGCTGTGATGTACATTGGTTTTCTCACCCAAAAACTGGTGTACAAATTCATGTGTTTCTGTGTTGGTTTTAGTCTCCTACTTTGCAAGTTTCTTTCACTAAATATTTGAGCAGATCTCAACACCACCCACATACTTTCAGCTGAGAAATTGATAAAAAGGTTTACCTCAAACTGGACATCATTGGCAAAAGGAGGATGTGAAAGCCAGCCAGCCTGCCAGTTGACTCCCTGTGCCACTTGCTTAGTCGTGTGACCTTGAGTAAGTGATGAAAACTTTCTGTGCTTGAGTGTCCTCATCTCTCCAGTGGGGATGATAATAGCATTGTTGGGTTAAAGAATTAAATGAGTTAACCTATGTAAAGCATTAAGACCAGTGCTCGGGGCTTAATAAATGCTTGGGGCTGGGGTGTTCTGGTTCCTTAGGTCACTTGCCTGGGGCAGCAGTAATTGGTAGTGTTGAGAACTGGACCAGTCCCTCTAGCCCTCAGTGGCCACATTCACCACCAAGCTGGCACGGTTTGGGCAGAAGTTCCTTAGGGATGCTTTGCAAAAAATTTGTTTTGTTTGTTGCAACATATTAATATTCCAGTGGAAAAGACTGTAAGTTGGTGTCGGGGGCTTCTGGAGAGGGCAGAAGACTAGCTTCTCATCACTTGCAGGGTAAGGTTGAGTCCTTCAACCTGGTGTTTGCAACCAAGCGCCTGATGACTTTTCAGCCTCCTGAGCCTCTGGCAGGTCCCACACAATGGCCAGTGAAGTAACTTAGTTCTGTCAGGTGTTTGCACATCCCATCCTCTCTTTCTGCAGACTCTCCCTCCCTCACCCCTCCTCACCACACTGATTCCTATGTCTCATCCAGGTAGCCATGTGGATGTACTTCCTCTAGGAAGCCTACAGGACCTGTCCTCCCTTGCATTGCATTAATGAGCCACTTCTGGGCTCCCACAGCCCCTGGTCCCTCACTTTGTCAGAGGCCCTGTCACCTGAGCTGCCCCTAGCTTACCCCTCCTTTCCTGTCTCCTACTCTTCTTTGCACCCCAGTGAGCACGGAGCCTAGGCAGGAAGCTTGCCATGTGGTGTGGTGGTTAAGGACAGAAGCAGCTTGGTTCAGATCCTGGGATTACCATCCTGGTTGTGTAACTGTGGACAACTGACATTTTCTCACCTGTAAGATAGAAATAATAATAGTACAGCCCTCATATGATGAGAGCAGTGGTTCTCAATCTGGGATGGTTTTGACCCCCAGAGGACATTTGGCAGAGACATTTTCGGTTGTCAAAACTGGGGTAGGGCGAGACTGGCATCCAGCAGTGTTATAAACCTCTAACACACAGGACAGCCCCTCTAGCAAAGAACTAACATGCCCAAAATGTCAGTAGTGCTGAGGCTGAGAAGAGAGAACACTTGATGAGTGCTTATAACAGCTCTTGGGCCATAATAAGTGCTCTGAAGATGTGAGGTACCATTACCACCTCTACGGAGGCACACCAAGCTCTCGGATGCCTCCATCTCTCTTTGCCTAGCATGCCTTTCCCTCCCTTGTCATGGGGGTTGAATGCATACTTATCCTTCAGGATCTGCCCAGAATGCTACCTCTTTGGGGAAACCTTCCCTGAGCTCTACCACCATATCTCCCAAGACACCCCCAACCAGACAATGGGTTAGAGTTCAAGTAAGGTCAGGACTCCCTTTGTGGATTATATTAGTTTATAAAACCTAAAAGCTTAATGTTGATTTAGATTAGGGGAAATTATTAAGAAATGTTTTTAAATATGATTTGCCGTGGGGGCAGCTGGCTGGCTCAGTCTCAGAAGAGCATGTGACTTTTGATCTTGGGGTTATAGGTTTGAGCCCCATGTTTGATGTAGAGATTACGTAAAAAAAGAAAAAATCTTTTGTTTTGTCACCATACAATACATCATTAGTTTTTGATGTAGTGATCCATGATTCATTGTTTGCATATAACACCCAGTGCTCCATGCAGTATGTGTCCTCCTTAATACCCATCACTGGGCTAACCCATCCCCCACCCCCCTAAAACCCTCAGTTTCTCAGAGTCCATAGTCTCTCATGGTTTGTCTCCCCCTCCAGTTCCCCCCCTTCATTTTTCCCTTCCTTCTCCTAATGTCCTCCTTGCTATTCCTTATGTTCCACAAATAAGTGAAACCATATGATAATTGACTTTCTCTGCTTGACTTATTTCACTTAGCATAATCTCCATGTTGATGTAAAAGTTGGGTATTCATCCTTTCTGAAGGCTGAGTAATATTCCATTGTATACATGGACCACATCTTCTTTATCCATTCATCTGTTGAAGGGCATCTCGGCTCTTTCCACAGTTTGGCTATTGCGGACATTGCTGCTATGAACATTGGGGTGCATATGGCCCTTCTTTTCACTACATCTGTGTCTTTGGGGTAAATACCCAGTAGTGCAATTGCTGGGTCATAGGGTAGCTCTATTTTTAATTTTTTGAGGAACCTCCACACTTTTCCAAAGTGGCTGTACCAACTTGCATTCCCACCAACAGTGTAAGAGGGTTCCCCTTTCTCCCCAACCTCTCCAACATTTGTTGTTTCTTGCCTTATCAATTTTTGCCATTCTAACTGGTGTAAGGTGGTATCTCGTTGTGGTTTTGATTTGAATTTCCCTGATGGTTAAGATTTGCTGTGGGAAGAATAGGAACTAGCAAGGGCACCTGGGTGGCTCAGTCATTAAGCGTCTGCCTTCGGCTCAGGTCATGATCCCAGGGTCCTGGGATCGAGTCCTGCATCGGGCTCCCTGCTCTGCGGGGAGCCTGCTTCTCCCTCTCCCACTCCCCCTGCTTGTGTTCCTGCTCTCGCTGTCTCTCTCTCTGTCAAATAAATAAATAAAATCTTTGAAAAAAGAAAAGAATAGGAACTAGCAAAATTGTCTGAATCATCAGGAGAATTAAGAAAAAAGTTATGTGCTGTACACACGGGACCCACATCTAATAAGTAAAGACTCAAAAGTGTGAATGTAAGAGGGGAGAAAAAGATATACCAGGAAAACAGCACAAAGAAATCTAAGTTCAGCTACAACCACCAAACAGATTTTCGAGTCAAAAAGCACTATGAGTAATAAAGAGTGTCATCACAAATGAAGAAGGAATCACCAGGATGACAAAACAATTCTAAACCTGGATGTACCTAACAACACAATCTCCAAAGAAATAAAGCCAAATTGAGCAGGATGAGGAGAAAAATGGACACATTCTAGAAGCACTGTGACATTTTAGTATATCTTTCTCATCAAGCAGACAAGAAACTAAAGCTATGGAAAATTTCAACAAGACTCCTGACAAGCTTGAAGTAATGGTCTGAAGAGCTGATGATGTGAGAATACAGGTTTTTTTTCCAGGCACATAGGAGATAAGTACAGATGTCCTAAGTGTGGCTCTTCAGTATGGTGCCCACTAGCTGTGTGTGGGTAACAAACTGTGTCTAGTCTGAATAGAGCCGTGTGGTAAACATAAAATACCAGATTAGAAGACTTTATGTGAAAAAAGAATGTAAAATAATCTCTCAAGTAATTTTTTACCTTGACTACATGTTGAAATCATAATATTTTTGCTATATTGGGTTAAGTGTAATGTTAAATTAATTGCACCTGTTTATTTTTACTTTATAAACATGACTAATAGAAATGTAAAATTATGTCTGTGACTTGCATTATACTGGACAGCCCTGCTTCGGACCATGAGAACGTCTGAGCAAATTTGAGGGTCATCCTGCCCCACTCCCCAGGACAACGGGACCTTAACCAAGAAGCTTAGTACATGTACTTCTGATCCAATGAGTGAATTTTCCCATTCCCTTTTATGATTTAGGAAATTATTAAAACAATTTTTCATACATCTTGGAACCAGTTAAGACAGAAAGGGTCTGAGTGTGTATGTATATATTTGTGTATTATAGTAATTCTAAAACACTTTTGTTTGGGAGGCCCCAAAAACATAGTGAAAAATTTTGTATCCTCATCTTAAATTGGCATCTGACAATTTTTTTTAAAGATTTTATTTATTTATTTGAGAGAGAGAGAATGAGAGATGGCACGAGACGGAAGAGGGTCAGAGGGAGAAGCAGACTCCCCGCTGAGCAGGGAGCCTGATGTGGGACTTGATCCCGGGACTCCAGGATCATGACCTGAGCCGAAGGCAGTCGCTCAACCGAGTCACCCAGGCGTCCCTGGCATCTGACAATTTCCAACATTAAAGGTTTTTGTTTTGTTACTCAGAGGTGAAAAATATTATATGTTTTCCAAGGTGACATGAGATGAGAATTGGCTGTTTAATGGAATAAATATTTTATGACATGACTCAAATAGGCTTTAAGTACCTAAGAGAAAAATGCATATCAATTCTAATGGGAACCATTAATTTTTACTGGATGTTTTATTCAGTATAACTTGAAAAAATTTCCCCTGAAAACATTTCAGTTGAATTTTTAAAAAAGAATTAGTTCTACTAAACTGTCATGCTTTGGTTGTTCTTTTTTTTTCAAGATTTTATTTATTTATTTGACAGAGAGATGGCAAGAGAGGGAACACAAGCAGGAAGACTGTGAGAGGGAGAAGCAGGCTTCCTGCTTAACAGGGAGCCTGATACGGGGCTCGATCCCAGGACCCTGGGATCATGACCTGAGCCAAAGGCAGACGCTTAATGGCTGAGCCACCCAGGCGCCCCAGCTTTGGTTGTTCTGAATACAGAACATCCCAGCATGAACCAAGTGTCACCTAAATGACCAGAATAGAAATACACTTCCATGCGGGGAGTTGTGTGTATACATCCCACTTGGAAGACCTCTGCTAGATAAAACAGGTTCTATATACCGGGAACCTGCCAGGAGGGAGGGACCATGTCCTAGGGAGATCCAGGGAGTCCAGACTCCGGGGAGACTCTGGGTATCCCAGATCATAGTAGGCTCTTAAGGGTTATACACGCACCACACAGCAGCCGAACAAAGCTTGTTTTCCCCAAATGAAAATATAACTTACTAAATGAGACCTGGATACATGTCACTTGGGAAATGTGGGTGTACTAACTTGAATCATGTCTTATGCATGGGAGTTGCTGTGAGTGTAAGACGTCAGATTTTTTTCTTGAAATCTTATGTAACTTTGGGAAACAATACGCAGTTGATTTATCATACCCGGTTTACCTTTCAACAGTGGTGAACTGGACTCTTCTATTTTTTGAGGAAGTAACAGGAACACTTATACGCCAACACCTACAGTCACATGATTATGCTGCCAATTTTTTTTTTTAATCATTGTTCGTAATTCAGTTTTCTCCCCCAGGAGGCCAAATGATGGTAGCACTATGTCTTAAGTCATAACCCCTGTATTTGCAATAGGGATTAATTATAAAATGAGGAGTCAGAAGATAATCGCTTGTTGCTGTCCACAAAATCCTGTCACGTTTCCTGTGGAGTCAGAGGGGTCCTTTTTACTCGGCTCTCTGGGAGATAGACCACACTTTCAATAGCAGACTTTCCTGTCCTGCAGGAGGAGGAGGAAGTCTGGATATGTGGGCCTGGGTGTCCTAACACTGGGTGATGTGTGTCCAACACACTCCCTTTGTTGGTGGCCCCACGGAAACCACCAGATGCAGCTGACTCCTGCGTGAAGAATCATGCTCCTGAGCACACATACACCGTGGAAGACTCCTTGCTCCTCCAACCTCGCCCACCCCCTGCCTGGGAAGGGGGAAAAGAGTCACCATAGAGGCTCTTTTGGCCCCCCCAACTGTTGACAGAGCAGCTGGGGATGTGCAAGAAGGAGGCGACACTGGCCAGTGTGGCTGGACTCAGGCACGGTCTACACCCGAAGCATTCACCGCTGGGAAATAGGGATTAGTATGAGCCCTGCTGTTTTCAGTGAATACATTCAGAAATTGCTGGGTCAACTCTACCAGCATGATTCAAAGACTGGTTTGGGTCCCAAACGGCAGCACCAAGTCCAGCGGAGGTCCCTGAGGCATACTTGACAATCAGTTGTCTTCTGCGTGTGGACGGGGTGCCTTTCCCCCATATGTGGGGGTTTCTTCTCATTTTCATTCAAGGAGGGGGCATCTGCCTTTGGAGTGCCACTCAAAAGTCTTGCTTGGTATTCTATGAAACAGCACTCCTCTGTATGCTGTCTTTCCAGCTGAAAAGCTAAGAGGAATTCTGCCAGTAGGTAGTTCTCCCTTATTCCTGCCCCACAACAGAGAATTTGCTACTGACACTGGATTCTTGTTTCCATGCATCAAAATTGAAGGATTTTCTGTCCCCGATCACATTCTATCTTGTACCACATTTGAGATTCAGTACGGAGCCTGCTTCTGTGATGAGATAATCTGGTTCATCTAAAAATACGCTCACCAATTTAGTGAGAAGGACACCAACGTTGTGTATGACTGTTCAGTGCCCTTTGACTCCCCCTGCCCACCTGAGGGCCTTTGCACCTGCTGTTCCCTCTGCCCAGCCTCCGGCCATTTCTTTACTCTCCATCCATTTCCTCCTCCACCCCTTTTGATGTATAGGTTTTTATTGCTCTCTGAAATGACCTGTTTTCCTGTCTGTCTTTCCCACCAGAATGTGGGTTTCCCGGGGGTAGAGGTTTTTGTTAATTTTGCTTGTGGCGGCTTCGTTGATTCCCACAATAATACTGGCACAGAAGTGATGCTTAGTAACTAGAGATGAATAAATGCTCAGCCCTCGTGTCAGGTGATGCTGGGGACCCAGGGCTGAACTGGGTCGAGGCCTGCCCCACTCCCAGGCTGGTGCAGGAAGGAGATCTGGACACGGACCATTCCTGGTCTGGTGGCCAGAGCAGTGACAGCTGACATACGGGACGAGGAGGGCTGAAGCAGGGAGGGGAGGATGTGGAGGAGGCTCCCAGGCGAGGAGAACTTGCGGTGGCTGAGGACGAGCAGGAGTGTATCAGGTGGTGAATCATTCATTCACTCACTCATTCATTATTCATTTCCTGGGCCCTCCTGCCCTAGGAAATGCCAAGGACCCAGAGATGAGTCAGTCCTGAACCCTGTTCTCTGCAAGCTCCTACTCTGATGGGGGCGGTTGACAGGATGGTCACAATCCAGGAAGATCAAACTGTGGCGGAGGTACATACAGAGGCTGCATAAGCCTCTAGGGGCTACTTGGCGCCCGTTGGGAAGGGAAGGGCACCCAGAATAAACAGGAGTCAGGTACGTCCCTTTCCTACAGGATGCTGGAGATACAAGCAGACTGGGCACAGTCTGGAGTACTCTGGAGCCGGGTTGCATTGCACACTGTGTGTCCTGGTGCAGCAACCCAGTGAGCTCGATCCCACTGTAGTCCCCATTATAGATGAGGACCTTGAGCCTTAGAGAGATTGAGTCGCTCACCCAGGGAAGGAACCAGCTAGGGTCCACTGTGACCATGGGGTTCGGAGGGGACCAGCTGGAAGAGATGAGGCTGGAGATGTGCCCAAGGCAGGTTCTTCCTGCAGGGGGCGCAGCTTGAGTGGCCTCGCCATTCTCTCACTCTGCCCCACTCTCCAGTGTGCAAAGCCAGTCATGGAGGGGTGGGTGCAGGCCCCTGCAACTGAGCTACGTGGGGTAAAAGTGAGGGGTTTGCAAAACGGGAAGAATGACCTTCTGCTTCTTTTCCCAAAATGGAACAGCAGAGGGGGCTCCTGTTATTATTTCTGGGGGTACAGCTGCTGCTTATGGGGGCATTCCTCCACCAGAACCACAACCGCCACAGCCTCGCCTCCTCCTTGCACATCCTGATACGGGACAGGCCAATGGTGGGAGAAGAGTTGCCCTTTTTGGTCTCAGTCTCCTCTGCAGGGGCCTCTTCCCAGGATGTGTATGCCAACCTCAGCCAGATCCACCCTGTGGACGTTAGTGAAGAGCACCTGCCCAGCTGCCCCCTCATCTCACCCTACATCAGTAAGCTTGTGGGGGCGTCCTACACCCCCCAACCCTGTGTCAGGCTTTGGGGAGCTAGCAGGACTCCCTGGGGAGGGGGGGGCAGATCCTGGAAGCAGAAGGCATGGGCCTGGTGGCTGGGGGTGATGGAGAACATGTGCTGGTCATCTGTGGCTGCATCATAATGAACCACCCCAGAAATTAGTGTTTCTAAACAGTCATCAGCTCTCAATGTGTGTCCGGGTCGGGAGTTTGGGGAAGGGTCCCGCTGGGCAGTCGTGGTCCAGGTTTTTCATGCAGTTGCAGTGAGATGTGGCTGGAGCTAAAACAGCAGTGGGTAGAAGCACCCCGTTCTCTCCCCGCAATCTCAGAGGGTCCGAGTAGCCCCTCCAGTGGGCTCGTTTGGGCTTCCTTACTGCATGGCGGCCTGAGCACTTACATGGCAACCGCAGGCTTCAGGAGCAAGTGTTCACATAAATCAGGCAGAAGCCATGATCTAGTCTCAAAAGCCATGTAGTGTCATTTCTGACATACCCCACTCGTTGAGACTGTCATAAAAGCCCACCCAATTTTAAGGGGCGGGGACATAGACTCACCTCTCCTTGGGAGGAGCATCAAAGTCACATTGTAAGAAGGGCATGTTGGGTCAGAGATACTGTGGTGGTGTCTTTGGAAAAAAATGCGGTCTGCCACGGAGAGGGGGAGGAGCCACAGCTGGGGCTGGGTGGGTGGGTGGTGGAGCCCTCAGTGAGAGGAACTGGAAGGAGCAGTCTGAGGTGTAGGGAGAGCGGGTGGCCTGAGAATCACCCCAGGAGAGACACCCTTAAAACAACAGGAAGTTTTCTCCCACAGTTCTGGAAGCCAGAAGTCCAAAATCAGGGTGTCGGCAGGGTTGGTTCCTTCCAGATGCCCTGAGAGAGAAACCGTCCTACACCGCTCTCCTAGCTTCTGGTGGTTGCTGGCAATCCTTGGCTTTCCTTGGCTTGTAGGCACGTCACGTTGATTTCTGCCTCCACGGCCGCCTTGTCTCTGGGTCTTCACATGATCTTCTTATAAGGACACCAGTAATTGCATTTAGGGCCCACCCTCATCCAATACTTCTAAATTCTCACCATCTACATCTGTGTAGACCCTATTTCCAAATAAGGTCACATGCTGAAGTGCTAGTGGATATGGTTTGGGGGGGTGGACATGATTGAACCCAGTACAGCTGGGTTGTGGGTTTTCTGGGGCAGATCCCTGACCATCCCCGGCGTCTGCCTCTCTCAGATGGCCCCTTGAAGGTGATGATCCCAGAGAACTTGACGATGGAGCAGGTGCTGGAAAAGAACCCGCTGGTGGAGCTGGGAGACCAGTACTGGCCGCCTGACTGCTGGACACGGCACCACACGGCAGTTGTGGTGCCCTGCTATGGGCAAGACCAGCACCTGCGGCACCTGCTCTTCCACCTGCACCCCTTCCTGCAGCACCAGCAACTGCACTATGCCATCTACGTGGTGAACCAGGTGCAGCCGGAATGGGGAGGGCCAGAGGCAAGAAGACAGAGGGGTCTGAGCATGGCTGTGGAGAGTTAAGACTGAAGATGTCAGTCTCTGAGCTGACAGCATTTGGGCCAGAGAGCATCCAGGGGGTGGGAGGGCTGGGTTTATGAGGCAAGAAGAACTTGAACTGGGGGGAAATTAGAGCTGGGGCTGTAGGTTGGGTCTAGACTGGCTGAGTCTGGGATCGGCTCAAATGGCTGTCTGGAAGACTCAGTCCCACTGAGTCTAGGCCTCCCTGAGACCAGGGCTGACCAGGTTGGGCAATGAAGCTGAGCAGTAATTTAAAGCACTGGGTTTGGAGTCCTTTGGAGGCTTGTTTGAATCTCAGCGTTGCCCATTACTACCTGTGTGGTCAGAGTGTGGGACTGATCATCCATCCATCCATCCATCCATCCATCCATCCCATTGTCACTCAGTATAACTATGTATAAACTTGGGGAACTCTGTGCCACTCTTTTCTCATTCATGAGGCAGGGATAATAATAACCCCTCCATCATTGGGTTGTAGGAAGCATTCACTGAGTTAATGACTAAAGCAATGAGGTCAAGGCCTGGCACATGGTAGATACTCAGTAAGTGATAGTGCTAATGATGATGGTGATGATGGTTTTGCTGGTGATGATTAAGATCCTGCTGGTGCCGGGGGTGAGGATGGTGATGGTGGTGAGGGTGATGTTGACAGCAGGGAAGGAGGCGAGGTGGTGAGGATGATGGTGGTGAGCGTGATGTTGACAGCAGGGAAGGAGGCGAGGTGGTGAGGATGATGGTGGTGAGGGTGATGTTGACAGCAGGGAAGGAGGCGAGGTGGTGAGGATGATGGTGGTGAGGGTGATGTTGACAGCAGGGATGGAGGCGAGGTGGTGAGGATGATGGTGGTGAGCGTGATGTTGACAGCAGGGATGGAGGTGAGGTGATTGTGTTGATGGCATCAGAGATGGTGAAGAGGATGGTGTTGGTGCTCATGCTGGCGGTGAACATGATAGCAAGTGATGATGGTAACGATTAAGGTGGTGATGATGAAGGAGAACATGATGATGATGAAGGAAGAGGAGAGGGAGAGGCAAACCCTGTCATGGTTTCTGGGCATCAGACCCAGTCTTTGGTAGGAGCAGAAACAGATGTAGGTGCTCCCTCCTCACCCTAACCCCTGCCTCCCTCAGATGGTCTCTTGAAGGGGATGATCCTTGAGAACCTTGAAAATGGCCATGGACGGAGCTGGGGGGCTGACGATACTGACTGCCTAGGATGGGGGTGGGAATCCAGGAAAAGTTTTCCAGGGGAGGTAACCTTTGAACTGTGCCCTCATGGACACAGTTGTGGGGTTTCCAGCTCCAGTGAGAATAGGGTCCAGGCCAGAGAATGGCACTTGAAAAGGGGAGAGGATGGGCCTGGCAGGTGGGGAAATGCTCCTGCCTGCTGGGGAGGGAGCATCGAGCATCTCTGTCCATCCCAGGTGCACAACACCGCCTTCAACCGGGGCAAACTGCGTGATGTGGGGTTCTGGGAGGCCATGCAGGAGGAGGAATGGGACTGTGTCTTTTTCCACGATGTGAACCTCCTCCCAGAGGATGACCGCAACCTCTACATCTGCGACATCTTTCCTGCTCATGTGTCTGTGGCCATTGACAAGTTCAACTACAAGTAGGTGGAACGAGGGGGCCTCCTGGGGGGGATGGTTGGCCAGGCCCTGTGCTTTCCTGGACCTCGCCCTTCCCATCGTTAGGGTCCAGGCCCTGATCCCTGGGACCGAGGCAGAGAGGGATGTTGGGGCCCAGGGAAAAGCCTTGTAGACAGGGAAGAACCTTTTGGATGCAGGTGTTGGGGGGGGGTGGTCAGTGATAGAAAGGGTCATGATGGAGGTCAGAGAAGGGCATGTATGAAAGGATGGGCTGACTAGGGGGTAGGAGAGGGTTATCCCAGGAGTCTGGGGAGAAAGGGCCATTAAGGGGTCACAAGGTGGGCCTGTCAGATGATTTAGGGGAGGGGATATCCCAGGTCAAGTGAGGGCCCATCTCAGAGGGCAGAGGAAGGGTTACTCCAAGATCAGGGAAGGGGACACCTGAGGGGTCAGGGGAGAGGTTAGTTATCACAGGGGTGACTGGGGTAGGGCAAACCCAGAAATAATGCTTGGGGATCCTGGCCAGAGCCCCCGTTGCCTGAAATTCCTTGTTTCCAACTCTGCCTCTCCAGGCTACCCTACCATGGCTACCTTGGGGGGGTGTTTGCCCTGCGCCCCATTCACTACCTGAGGATAAACGGCTTCCCCAGCTCGTACTGGGCCTGGGATCGTAAGGACCATGACATCGCTGCCAGGTAGGGGGCCCTGCTTGAGGAGCCTAGCACGGGGCTGCAGGCCCCTCCATGGTGTGGGGGACATAGGCCGCCGTGGCCTTTAGGGCTGGGTGTGGCATAGGGACCCTGTCAGAGGCAGGCATCTGGCCTCCCTGCCCTCTCCCCGTGTAAGGCTGCAACTGAGCGGGATGCTCCTCTCCCGACCCCATCTGCTCTTTGGCCACTACCACATGCTGGAGGGGCAGGACCCCAGCCACCAGCAGAGCCCCCACAGGCAAGTTGGGGTTGGAGGCAGGATGTCCCATCTTGGGCGGTGCCTTAGTCCTGGGCTCACATGGCTGCCCCTCCCCCCAGCCCTGGCCTTCTGGCCTCAGTCCGCTGCAGATGGCAGCAGGATGGCATAAACTCACTGGGCTACAGGCTGCTGTCCAAGGAGCTGCAGCCCCTCTACACCAACCTCACCGTGGACATCAACTTCCCAGCTTCCCAGCCCTAGGAGCCCCCGTGCCAAGCTGAGGGGGAGCTGGAGGCTGGAACAGAATCTCTAAGACCTGGGCTGCAGGGCAGCCCTCCCAACTGGTTGCCTATTAAAGGAGTTTATTTTACTCACTTCTCCTCTCTGCCAACCTTCATCCCCACCCTTTCATTTCCAGGCATTGATTCAGAGCCCCACTCAAATTCCCTGGTTCTCTCCATGTGGTTCCAAGTGCTGACCACTCACCTACCAATTTACTTCTCATGAAAACTTGTGGGGTAGGCACTGTTAGCATCATCCTTTAAAAACCCAGGACAGAAGAGGGCGCCTGGGTGGCTCAGATGGTGAAGCGTCTGCCTTCGGCTCAGGTCATGATCCCAGGGTCCTGGGATCGAGTCCTGCATGCTTCTCCCTCTGCTTCTCTCTCTCTCTCTCCCTCTATCTCTCATGAGTAAATAAATAAAATCTTAAAAAAAATAAAAATAAAAACCCAGGACAGAGGAGTTAAAAGCTTGTGTGTCCGATGTAGGATCAAATTTGGGTACCTGGCTCCTGGGCCAGTGCCCTGCAGGGGTATGCAGTCCTGCTGCTGTCTTGTAGCAAAGAAAGCGGCGAGAAGAACAAATAGTAAAACCTGTGAGGATGGTTGAATTAATTAGCATGTTCACCCCACAGAATACCACACACCACTGAGCAGATGCACCACAGCATGGAAAGAACAAGGTGCACACACGTGTGTGGTATGATCTGATGTTTATAAAAGAGAGGACAGAGTTCCCACACAGGTAGAGGATTATGAGCGTAGTGATGAGTGTGTGTGGCTATCGGGTAATCTTCTGTAAAGGGCCAGATGGTACATATTTGCAGCTTGCAGGCCACTGGAGCCCAGGGGCAGTCATAGACCACACATCAGCACAGGAGCCTGGCTGTGTCCAATAAAACTTTTATTTAAAAGAGCAGGTGGCCGACACTATTTGGCTGATGGCCAGTTTGCTGACTCCTGGTGTAAATGATTACGAACCTGTATAAAAATACAAAAAAGTCCATAATGAAGGCTTAACACTGGTCATTTATGGAGCTGTTCACCAGAGATGGTGGAGGTGGAAAGAAATGGGGGGTGGGGTGGGGTGGATAGAGCTGAGCGGGTCATGAAAGAGGAAAGGTGCCCTGTGAGGACCAGTATACGTTACAAAATCACATTTATACATTTACCAAAAAAGTACATTCACGTGTCAAGACAGGCATACCTCGGAGACACTGCAGGTTCAGTTTCAGGCCACGCGATAAAGCGAATATCGCAATAAAACCAAGTGAATTTTTTGGTTTCCCAGTGCATGTGGGGTTATGTCGGCACTACACTGTAGTCTACGACATGTGCAACCACGTTACGCCTGAGAAAAGTGTATACTTATTAAAAAACACTTCATTGCTAAAAAAAGCCAACCATCTTCTGAATTTGTAATCACTGATCACAGATCACCACAACCAACAGAGTAAGAATGAAAAACTTGGAAATATTCCAAGAATGACCAACATGTGACAGAGACATGATGGGAGCAAATACTGTCGGAAAAATAGCACTGTGACTTGGCAGGGCTGCTACAAACCACTGAATTTATAAAAACACAGTATCTGCAAAGCACGATAAAATGAGGTAGCTATGCCTGTATATATGAAGAAATAATTATTGACTGTGCAATCTCAGGATATATTCAATTAAGAATAAATTTGATACATAATTACAGTAGATCCTTTAAAAAAGCATATAATCTTCCCACACCTCTGCTATGCAGTGAATCCTACAACAAACGCTACAGAACTGAGCGTTATGTAGGTGTATATACGTATCTATGTATGTATATGCTGACCTGACCATATAAACACATACACACACCTACTGTTTGGTCATTCAATTTGCTAGTACGTTGAAAATACGGATATTCCATATTCAACAGGGTTATCACTAATTTCTCACAAATTTTTCTATAAACGATCTGGTAAAAGTCTGTCTTGTACTATCTAGAGCAAAACACTTCTCAATGTGTTAGTCAGGGTTTCTTCCCAGATGAATTTTATAATCCTTAAACGAAGCTAGTACAAATATGGACATTTACCCTCATTCTTAAAAGTTGTTTTCTGAGGGGCGGTCATTTCTTTCATATCAAATAATGTGTAACTCTGCAACATGCAGTGCATTCCTGGAGTTTTTCAGAATCAGGGATTCTATAACCTACGACTGAATCTGGCGCTTGGGAGGTATTTTTTCTTCTTCGAGAAATTTAGAGTTTGGTTCATTTATGTGTATGCCGACGCATACGAGGAACTGATTTCTGGGTAAAGCCTTTCACACAATAACTGCTTTAATAAGACCTGTCTCTAGTATGAGTAGTTTGGTGTTTATTAAAATTGGATCTGTTGTTGAAGGCCTTCCCACACTGAGAACATACGTAGGGCATCTCTCCCGTGTGAATCCGCTGATGCACTTGGAGCTGTGGTTTCCTGCTGAAGGATTTCCCACAGTCACAGCATTCATAAGGCTTCTCTCCAACATGCGTTCTCTGATGTGCCATCAATTCTGATCTCTGGAGAAAGGCGTTCCCACATTTGTAACAGGCAAAGGTTTTCTCTCTGGTGTGCGTCATCTGATGTTTGTGGAAATTTGACCTGCCATTGAAGGCCTTCCCACATTCGGTGCACACATAGGGTTTCTCTCCGGTGTGAATCCGCTGATGCTCTTTGAACTGTGACTTGGAAGTGAAGGCTTTCCCACAGTCGCTGCATTTGTAAGGCTTCTCCCCGGTGTGAGTTCTCTGATGCATGCTGAGTATGGACTTCTGGTTGAAGGCTTTCCCACAGTCACTGCATACGTGTTGTCTTTCTCCGGTGTGAATTTTCTGGTGGATGTTGAGGTGTGACTTCTGGGTAAAGGCTTTTCCACAGTCACTACATTCGTAAGGCTTCTCCCCAGTATGAATTCGGTGATGTATATCAAGCTGTGACTTGGAAATGAAGGCTTTCCCACAGCTGTGGCATGGGTAAGGTTTCTCTCCGGTGTGGCCTCTCTGATGAACAGTCAGATGCGCCTTCTGGACAAAGGCCTGCCCGCACTCAATGCACACGTAGGACTTCTCCCCCGAATGGATTCTCTGGTGCAAGCTGAGCGTTGACTTCTGGGTGAAGGCCTTCCCGCATTCGCCGCATGCGTACTGGCGCTCACCCGTATGAATCTTCTGATGGATGGCGAGGGTTGAATTCTGGGAGAAGCCTTTCCCACATTCGCTGCATTCGTAGAGTTTCCCACTAGTGTGAGTCCTCTGATGTCTGAAGAGAGATAACATCTGGAAAAAGGCTTTCCCACATTCGTGGCATTTATGGGACTTCTTTCTCGTGTGCGTTTTCTGGTGTGTGATCAGTTCTGATCTCTGAATGAAGACCTTCCCACACTCCTTACAGATGTAAGGAATGTTACCTGTGTGATCTGTCAGATATACACCGAGCTTTGGTTGCGGGGTGAAGCCCTTTGCGCATCTGCTGCATTCCTGGAGGTTTTCTACGCTATGGAATCTCTGCTGCTCGAGGGGTGGCTTCTGGGGGAAGCCCCTCCCACACTCAGCACATTTATCGGGTTTCTCCTGATTATGAATGTGATGCTGTGTGCAGGACTGTTTATAGCTGAGGACTTTCGTACATTGATCCCCATCACAGAAGTTCTCTCCTGGATGAATATGCTTGCAGCCAGCACGGGAAGAGCTACGGGTGAACAGCTGGCCAGAGCCAACAAGCTCATCAAGGCGTTCTGTGCGGTCGCTTTGATTTTGATGATTTACTTCTAGGTTAGGCTTCAAACTTTTTGCAAATGAGCAATGTTTATGAGGTCTTTTTTGTGAAGAAACAAGGTGGGGCCTCACATGAATGATTTTTCCAGGGTCCTTCCGTTCACAGTCTCTCTCTGTATCCAGTGTTTTCCTGTTGAGGAAAGCCCCACGCTGTGCAGGTTCATTTTGCTTCCACTGACTCCTCACTGTACGACTGGCATGTTCCCACAGGTCTTCTGAAATGGAACACCACGAACCATCTCTTGTGACTTCACTTTCCTTATCATTGTGAAATGAAGCTTTTTCAAATATTTTCTGTTGGGAGGTTTTAAGTCCAAACACCACTTCTAGAGGAGAAAAAGAAGATGAAAGAGACTCGAGTTAGCAGAGGATGGAGGACAAATCATAGGAGCGGACTGAGGGTGAATACAAATTGCTGAGTCATGATAATAATGATGATGGTGATGGTGACGACGAGAGGAGACAGCCACCCTGCCTTCATTATGTGTCGCCTGTCTGCATGCAGCACGGAGCATGTGCCAAATAGCGTTCTACATTGTGCGCATGGAAACTCTTTTAAATCCTCACAACCCTGCACAAGGTAACTGCGCTTACTCTCCCTGTTTCACAGATGAACAGGAGGAGGCACAGAATCTCTAAGTAACTGGGGCGCCTGGGTGGCTCAGTCGTTAAGCGTCTGCCTTCGGCTCAGGTCATGATCCCAGGGTCCTGGGATCGAGCCCCACGTCGGGCTCCCTGCTCAGCAGGAAGCCTGCTTCTCCCTCTCCCACTCCCCCGCTTGTGTTCCCTTTCTCGATGTCTCTCTGTCATATAAATAAAAATCTTAAAAAGAAAAAAAAAGAATCTCTAAGTAATTGACCAAAATCACCCTCCGGAGCTCTGGGGAAAATCAGATTAGAATTTCTAATTCTAAACTGGCTCCACTTACACAGGCATGCGGTCTAGATACCCATACACACACCTACGATGACAGAAAATACAAGGGTGTGACAGGGCAACATCTGGGAACAGCCAAGGCTTGAAAAGGAGGGGCTCAGAGGATGGCTCTTCATTAACTTTCAGATCTAAATTATCACCAACTTCCCAGTTTACTCTCACTTGTTAGAAACAATACCAAATCCATCTGCCCTATAAATCCTCTGGAGAAGTAAGAAAGCTCCAACTCTGACATGGCCAAGCAGTGAAAGAATACCTGTGCCCAAATTCAACTCTCCAGGAAGCTGAAATGTGTTTGCTTGAACCTATAAACTTATAACCCAAGAAAAGTACATTGGAAGAGTGGACAAGGGGCGCCTGGATGGCTCAGTCAGTTGAGCGTCTGCCTTAAGCTCAGGTAATGAATACCAGGGTCCTGGGATCGAGCCCCACATCCAGCTCTCTGCTCAGTGGGGAGCCTGCTTCTCTCTCTCTCTCTCCCTCTGCCTGGCGGTCTGCCTTGTGCACTGTCAAATAAACAAAATCTTTAAAAAAAAAAAAAAAAAAAAAAAAAAAAAAGAGCGGACAAGCAAGCTGTCCCCTGAAATCTGCGTCACCCTCTTCCATAGAAGTTAATTGTGACCAGGTATGTGGCTGCCAAGCTACGTAACAGTTCCCAGTGCCCTTGCAATGAGGTGGGACAGTGAGGCTGTTTCTGCTGATGGGAGTATGCATACGACGTTATGCACCACTTCTGGCCTGGGTGGTGAGACCACAAGCTTCTCAATACCCTCCACCCCTTTTCTGCCTAGTAGATCCTGCCTTTGGATGCCAGGCACAATCACACAGATCGACAGCATCATAAAGCAGAGTACAACAACAGCAAGGGAAGAACTTAATACACCTGAAGAATACAAGAAATGAAGCTTCCTGGTGACCTGCTTGTTTTAACTGTTTTACAGGAAAGAAATTATTCTAGACATTATCACACTGACCCTTGGTCTCTCCGTTAACTTTCAACCTTACACTACCTAATATACCATTTTTCCCACCAAGAATGGGAGTCACTGATCATCAAATTTACTAGTACAGAACAGATACTAAAGAGAAAAAGAGGGGCGCCTGGCTGGCTTAGTCGGTAGAGTACACGACTCTTGATCTCAAGGTTGTGAGTTTGAGCCCCATGTTTGGTGTAGAGATTACTTAAAAATAAAATCTTTAAAAAAATGTGTGGTAAAAAACATGTAATATAAAATTTATGATCTCAACCATCTTAGGCTCATGCCCAGATATTTAGTTTTCTTAGATAGTATATATTTTCTACCTTTACGTACATCATACATATGTCTCTGTTGCAGACATGGAAGAAAATAGGAACCCAACGGAATAGAGCATGAGCGACGAAACTCTTCAGCTACACTTAGAAATATGTGGCCACGATGCTGTCACTGAAAAGACTTTGTTAATCCTACATAGTAATAACTCTATTTTTCTATCAAAATCTCAGGAAAAAAACAAAGTATCAGTAAAATCTGTCAATGACATTTTGACTGACCTCATCAATGACTGGAATCCACAAAACCCATTAGGAACAAAAACACAAGCAGGAGGAAACGGGAGCTAACTTATGGGAGATCAGTGGAATTAAGAAAAAGGGTCAACTAAATTGCACATTCAAAAAAATGGTTGGATTCCTTTTCTTTCTTTCTTTCTTTTTTTTAAAAAGAGTTTTATTTATTTTTGACAGAGTGTACAAGCAGGGGAAGCAACAGGAAGAGGGAGACAGAGAAGAATGTGGGGCTCGATCCCAGGACCCCAGGATCATGACCTGAACCGAAGGCAGATGCTTAACCACCTGGGCCACCCAGGCGCCCCAAAAATGGTTGGATTCCTAAATAAGAAGACTGAGGTGGAAGAGCCAAGACACGCAGGAGACTCTGGCAAAATGTGTAAGGCGAGAAGCATGTTTGATTTGAGGATTCCAATTTCTGATCTCCCAAAAATAGAGGAAGTGAGTCATCCCATGGGAAGTGTACACCCTGTGGTCGAATAAGGTAAGAGAATGGTTTAGGCACAGGGACTGGAGGGGGTTGATCCAGGGATCACCAGAAAAAACTGAGGCCTGGGTGTTCCGAATGGAAGGGCCCTTGAAGGTAATTCTTATACGAAGGGATGATCAGAGGGAAGCATGGGGGCCCTGAACTGCAGGTGCCACAATCTGGGGAAAGGAAGAAAGAAGATCCAGCACAGAAAAGAAAAACCAATGAATTCAGGGGACAAATCAAAAGGAAAAAAGACCTTGAGAAAAAACTCCATGGACACAAGATGACAAAAGCCATGTACAGATGGAAAACCCAATCAGATGACAGATATGAGGAGATGCTCTAACATCTAAAAATGAAATTAAAACAAGAAACAGCCCTATCGCCTATCACATGGGCCATGAGCAATCTGATAAACGCCATGCTGGCAAGCAAGACGCATAAATGGGAATCCTTGTGCATTCTCCCATGAAAGCATAGGTTATGCAGCTCATCTGAAGAGCAGAATGGTTTCCTTAATCACATTAACTACACTTCTACCCAGGGGTCGGGGAATCCCATTCCTGAGTGTTCACCTCTGAGAAATTCTTACACCTTCCCCTAAGGGGCATTTACAAGATAATGTATTGCAGCGTTAGTCAGAAACTGGGAGCGGGAGGCAACATACAGCCCACCATCGTGGGGACAGTGTGGCAAGTTGAATAACGCCCCCCCCACCCCCGCCAAAGATATGCACGTCGGCCAGGTAGTAGTCACTCACCTCGATGCCTCTGATGTGGGAGCTGAGCCCCTCTTATCCATGACTTCTTTCCTTTTTCCATCCTGGAAATGATCTCTGGGTTGGGAATATGATACCCTGTTAATGAGAAAGGATCTCTGATTTGGATGTGGTCTGGGGCTTTACAGGTCATTCAGCGAACCTTTGTATTGGCTCATCAGAAAAGTCAACATCTTTCACTAGGAACAAAGTGATAGTCAAAGGTGTCCTAAAGGAATGAACAATCCAGGACAAATCAAAGGCAAACAGATTACATACTTCAGATGCCCTACTGCGTTCCACAACAAGGAAGGAAATCTCAACGAGGTCCATCCAAGATTCCCGGGTCAGGTGTGCTCACCCACGGAGAGGAGGTGGCTGTAGATCTCCAGCATCACGTCCCAGTACAGGCATCTCTGGGCAGGGTCCAGTTGCTGCCACTCCTCCCTGCTGAAGTCCATGGTCACGTCCTCAAATGACACCAATCCCTGTAACAACACACCCTGATGTCAATTACTCATTACCGGTGAATAGAAATGCTACTGGTAGACTTGTTTTTAATCATTTTTCACCACAATCTATATGGCTTTCCACTAACCCACCCATTTCATATTGTATTTTGGGGGGGACGTTAAAAAAAGTTTCTAGCAATATCCTGCCATCTACTGGGCCGGTCTTCGTTCTAGTTTTCTGGCATAGAGCTCCTAAAACCCTTGAAATTTCCTAAGTGAGGAGAGTGATACAGGGTAGTCTTTTCTTATGCCAGTGAGGTAAGTTTTGGAAATGGGGGGCTGGTTGCCAGGGGAACCAACCAAGTGATGAGAGGACTGAACTTCAGACAGCAACAGGTAATGGACATGATGGGTTCCCTCATGTCAAGGGAGGGAGGCTGTAATTTTACCCAGGCTGCATGACTGAGAAACAAAACCAGTCAGCACAGCCTGACGTGACAAGCCTTCACAAAATTCATAGAGGAACCCCTGCGACATGTTATCATGCTCATCGGCTACCACGTCCTGAAGCCACTGCCAAACCACGAGCTGCATCCTGCTTGTCATGCTGCTCCTGAGGCTGAAGTTTGGGACCTGAGCCTGACCACCCCAGATAAGGGTACAGAACTTGCGGGTTTTGTCTATTTAACCCTAAACCTTCCCCCTTTTGTAGCCGAAGGCTGTTATCTCCCCAGTTTGCAAACTGTATGGCAATGAAGCTTTCCTTCGCCTGGGATCAAATCTTCGAATTCCAGGAATTTCTGCTGACAAATTGTAGGACACCCAGCTGGTGTCACAGGGAAGTGCTTAGTGTGGGGGAAAAAAATCCCCACACGTTTGGTGACCAGAAGAGTCAGAAGCGCAGTGTTCTGTGTGTGTAAAGGAGACACGCAGGAGAAGCGATTTTCCTTTACTGATCTGACCAAAAGCTGAGCCCCCTCCTGGAAGGGTGGGCGTGAGGATATGAAAGAGCGCTCAATCGAAACTCCAAACTGAGGTAGCTCTTTCCAGTTCTAGACCAAATTCCAACATACGTGTGGAAGGAGGGATGCCCCCGTCCCCTTGCCAAGCAGGTCTCCTACAGTGGGGTGGCCTACAATTCAACTCAATTCTAACACCATCTACCTGGAGGTGGCGTCAGATCCCACAGGGGAGGGCTCAGTCCTACATGACTGCCCCACCCCTGGAGGAGCCCGTCACAAGCCCAGGCTGTCACCTGTACCTCTGACTGGCTGGCTTACACTAGGGGTTTCCACGACCCCCTTCTTGGACTCAATTAGTATGCCAGAGCAGCTCAAAGATTTAAGGAAACCCGTTTACTCACTAGGATCACCGGTTTATGATAAAAGATAGTAAAAGATACGAATCAAGAACCAGATGAAGAGGTGCACAGGGCAAGGTATGTGGGAGCTTCCATGCCCCCTCCAGGTGAACCACTCTCAGGGTACCTCCACGTGCTCACCAACCGGGAAGCTCCCCAAACTCACTGGATGTTTACGGAGGCTTTATTACATAGTCATGATTGAGTAAATCACTGGCCTTTGGTAACTGATTCCACTTCCAGCCCCTCTCCCCTCTCTGGGGGTGCAGAGGTGGGACTGAAAGTCCCCACCCTCTAATCACAGGGTTGGTTCCCTTGGCAACCACCACCCTTGGGGGATTTCCAAACTTCACCTTATTTACACAAACCCAGTTGTGGTGGAAAGGGGTTTGTTATAAACAACAAGACACACACTTCACCTTTATGGCTCTGAAGCTTTTTTTTCCCTGCCAAGAACTGAAGACAAGACTAAATATTGTGACAAAAGATGCTCCCACTGCTTATAGCTCAGGAAATTCCAAGGATTTGGGGAGCTGTGCTGGACGATGACCAAATATACAGGTTTCTCATAAATCCCAGTATCACGTAGCTGTGTAAGGGTGTCATTAAAAGACTGGGAGGTAGGGCGCCTGGGTGGCTCAGTCGTTAAGCGTCTGCCTTCGGCTCAGGTCATGATCCCGGGGTCCTGGGATCGAGTCCCACATCAGGCTCCCTGCTCAGCAGGAGACCTGCTTCTCCCTCTCCCACTCCCCCTGCTTGTGTTCCTGCTCTCGCTGTGTCTCTGTCAAATAAATAAAATCTTAAAAAAAAAAAAAAAGACTGGGAGGTAAATACCCACATATTTAGTTAATAGGGTAAAAATTCATTGCCTGAGGAGAAAGACAATCTTGACAGCTGTTATTTTATTTATTTATTTAAGCTGGAACACGTGATCTTATGGAGACCAGGGAACTAGATTACACCTTCTTGCTATAACAAGCTCATACTGTGAGGGGTGCCTGGGTGGCTCAGTTGGTTAAGCGACTGCCTTCGGCTCAGGTCATGATCCTGGAGTCCCGGGATCGAGTCCCGCATCGGGCTCCCTGCTCAGCGGGGAGCCTGCTTCTCCCCCAACCCTCCCCCCTCTCATGTACTCTCTCTCTCTCTCATTCTCACTCTCTCAAATAAATAAATAAATCTTTAAAAAAAAAACAAAACAAGCTCATACTGTGTCACACCATTTAGATCATCTGCCACAGGGCGCTGCTTGCAAAGACAGCCGTTTTTATTTACAAGCTGACTGAAAATCTGAATTAGCAAAAGGAGTTATCTACTGAAATGGCAAAATGAAAACGAGGGCAAGCAGACAAAATTATTTTCATCATATAAAAGGGAATGAGCTAATATGAAGTAACCTGTATCATAACACCCACTTGAACATGCTTTCAATCACACTCTTAACAATTCACCTACATCAATGCAAAATGAAAGGCATTTTCCTACAATTTAATTTTTTTTAAAAAGATTTATTTTGACAGAGAGAGGCATAGCGAGAGAGAGGGAACACAAGCAGGGGGAGTGGGAGAGGGAGAAGCAGGCTTCCCGCGGAGCAGGGAGCCCGATGTGGGACTCGATCCCAGGACCCTGGGGTCATGACCTGAGCCGAAGGCAGACGCTCAACGACTGAGCCACCCAGGTGCCCCTCCTACAATGTAATTTTTTTGTCACCCTTTATGTGCTTAATTGTGTTTCCCCTCCAAGCTCCTCCCACCCCCCCAAATTCTTATGTCAAAGTCCTATCCCCCAGTACCTCAAAATGTGCCTGTATTTGGAGACACGCTCTTTAAAGAGGTAACTAAGTTAAAATGAGGTCAGTAAAGTGGGCCCTAGTCCAATATGACCAGGGGTCCTTATAAGAAAAGGAGATTAAGAGACAGACCCCCACAGAAGGAAGACTGTGTGAGGACACAGTCAGAAGACGTCCATCTACAAGCCAAGGAGATACCACAGAAGGAACAACCCTGTTGACACCTTGATCTTGGATTTCTAGCCTCTGGAATTACAAGAAAATAAATTTCTGTTTAAACCACCCAATCTGTGGTCCTTTGTTACAACAGCCCTAGTGAGCTAACACAGTCACACAATAAAGATCTCGACAATTTTGTTTCAAATTTGGGTGTTTTACATTTTCATTTTAAGAATGACTTTTAAATATTTGGGGCAGTATCTTTTAATTTTTAAATGATTTTTACTTGGCATTTACTGTAATAGTTTTAATGGTGCTTTCAATGTTTTCTATTATCAAATGTTTCTGTCGGCAGAGATGACTTAATACATTACTGAAACATATAATCTCATAATGTATTGGTTCACAATGGTAATAAACCATGCATTTATTATGTTTTTTAAAAACAGAACATCTCTCTGTAACTTTGATTATAAACCTATCACAGGTCAACAATGCACTCGTTGTTTTAAAACACAGTGTCTTTAAATACACAGACTAAGGGGCACCTCGGTGGCTCAGTCACTTAAGCATCTGACTTCAGCTCAGGTCACGATCTCGGGGTCCTGGGATGGAGCCCTGAGTCAGGCTCTGCCCCCAGTGGAGAGTCTGCTTCTCCCTCTCCCTCTCCCTCTGCCCCTTCCCCTGCTCGTGCTCACACTCTCTCTTCCTCTCTCTCTCTCTCTCTCTCGCTTGCTCTCAAATAAATAAATAAATAAAATCTTTAATAAATAAATAAATACACAGACTAACTTGGAATTTCAGGAAATCTTGAGTATACCCAAGAATCTTCCTTTCTCTTTCCCAATATCAAATATTATATCCGTGGGCAATTTGGAAACACTATTCCCTGGCATTTGTATTCATCTTTTGAAACAGGAAAAACCACACATGTCCTTAAAACACAGTTTTTGCTCTAGTAGCCTATGATTCTATAAACCATGAGGACAGAGGGGAAACGAGCCAACCCCCACCAAGCAGGTAAGAAGTCAGATAGGGACCAGCTGAGAATATGCACAGACCCAATGGTGGATGAAGGATCTTCTGAGCTGAGCAGGAAGGAATTAGCATTTCCCTGCCAGTGGCTGGGGCTTCCCACCCAGATCAGGGGCTACCTTCTCTCCTTCCTTTGCCCCAGGACCAGCCCTCTACAACATACCCTCCTCCATCAGCCTGCACAGTTTCCTCCATTATACAGAAGGCCTGTAAATGAGGGGACATCAGCCCCCGTGGGCCGCTCTCAGCAGGAGGATGCACACGGTCTCAGCAACGGGGGTCCAGAATCTGCTGCTTCTCATGTCTGCCCTCAAATTCTGGAGAACCGTCCCTGGGGCTCCTCCTGCTTACCTCACATGGTCCACCCTGCTCCTGTGGACGCAGGACCTGGCACCTTTGGGGCAAATTCTCGTCAGCAGGCATGTCTCCCCTGGGCTTCACTTCTCTGTTTCTCTTGCTGACGACTCCGCTTTTCCCAGGACCTCGAAGCTGGGTGGGCATCTGGAGGCTTTGATCAGAGCTGCTGGGGAACGTCTGGCTAGGCTGTGGAGAGAGACCCGCAGCCTCAATGATGTGGTCTGACCCATGGGCTCTGCAAAGCCACCAGGAAGTCCTGGAGAGGCAATGCTCACATGGTCACTCCTCTAACATGTGCTCCACACAAATATTTTTGAGGGTCCTTAGGGGAAGGCCATGGGCTAGACACTATGGAATAAAACTTCAGAGGGGCGCCTGGGTGGCTCAGTTGGTTAAGCGACTGCCTTCGGCTCAGGTCACGATCCTGGAGTTCCGGGATCGAGTCCCACATCGTGCTTCCTGCTCAGCAGAGAGTCTGCTTCTCCCTCTGACCCTCTTCCCTCTCGTGCTTTCTATCTCTCATTCTCTCTCTGTCCCAAATAAATAAATAAAATCTTAAAAAAAAAAAAAAAACTTCAGAAGAACTCAGGCAGTTACTAACCAGGGTAAAATAAAAGACGAAGAGTTCTGGGGTGCCTGGGTGGCTCAGAGTCAGTTAAGCGGTCAACTCTTGATTTCAGCTCAGGTCATGATCTCGGGGTCCTGGGACCGAGCCCCCGTCAGTCTCTGCATTCAGTGGGAAGTCCGCTTTGGGATTCTCTCTCTCCCTCTGGCCCTCCCTGCACTCGTTTTCTCTAAAATAAATCTTACACAAAACACAAAGAGTTTGGACTACATGAAGGTTTAATTGTAACTCTGCCACCTTTCAGCCTTGAGAATATGAAGATACTACTTTAACTGTCATTTCCAAAATGAGGATGCACATTTTTATCGCAGGCATCGGGACATGTGATGAATCTTATTGAGCGTTCAGCACCTGCCTGGCATGTGGTAAATACGCTGTTTAATTTTCACATAACCCTGTCCACTAAACATCACGATCGTCATGATGCCCATTCTGAGGCACGAGGACGAGGAGACTGAAGCCGTTACATGCTTTGCCTTACGGTCAGTCTGCAGAGGGAAGAAAAGATCATCAGGCCTTCCTCTGCCTCGTTGCACACTGCACACAGCTGCCTCTCTCTCATGTGGTCCCCTCCATGGTCAGCTTCCATAAACACCACTTCCATTTCCTGTTGCCTGCAGAGAGCGGAGGCTCTGAGGTGGTCATGCTGGTATGTCCGTGCAAGCTTCTGGACATTTCAGTGCCCATCCTAGACAGCCCAGACTTTCCTATTTTTTTCTTATTAAAATATTTTATTTACCATTTTTTAATTAATTTTATTTTATTATGTTATGTTAGTCACCATACATTACATCATTAGTTTTTGATGTAGTGTTCCAGGATTCATTGTCTGCCTAAATATTTTATTTTTAAGTAATCTCTACACCCAAGGTGGGGCTCGAACTTACAATCCGCAGATCGAGTCACACGCTCAACCGACTGAGCAGCCAGGTGCCCCATAACAAAGCCAAAACTTAAATTTCCTGTCCTCAACCCCCACCTTCACCTGGAAAACCTGCAGACATGCACCAGGACCCTAGATCACTTACCACGCCTTGACTGTACATAAGGAATTGCCCCCCAACTCCACACCCAAATGCAGTCACTGACAGCCCTGACCTCCAGATATCCCCCCGGAGTGGACCACAGGACTGCCAGAAGGTCACGAAATACCCCCCAGTAACTGACACAGCCCAGGCTACGCTCGCTGCCAAGAGGTCTCCCAGGGAGTGTGATTTCCACAGGACCCCGAATAATTCCCAACATGGGGTTCCAATTAGTGCACCCCAATAGGAAATCATCATCCATCTGTTCAACTGCCAATTACTGACCATGTCCACAGGGAGCTGAGGAGGGGCCTCAGAAACCCCTATAACTGACCACCCAGCCCTGCAGTCCATCGGCTCCCACATGCTACCCTTAGCACCCCACTGATTTCTGGAGGTCCCCAAACACTGCTCTCCGATGTTACAAGGGGACCCTCAAAGTCCTCCAATCCCTGAAGCTCCTGCTCCCAATCGCCGCCGCCAGAGTCACTCCCCGAACGTCCCCAACTCCACCTACTAAGGCCCGCTCCGGAAGCATGTTCGCCGTCCTCAAGTGAGCAAGTTCCAAGGACCAACAATACAAAATTTGATACTAAAACACACTTGGGGGACGCCTGGGTGTCTCGGTTGGTTGAGCGTCTGACTTCGACTCGGGTCAAGGTCTCAGGGTCCTGGGATCGAGCCCCGCGATGGTCTCCCTGTTCAGCGGAAGCCTGCTTCTCCCTCTTCCCCCTGCTCGTACTCTCTCTCTCAAATAAAATAAATTAAAGAAAATCTTACACACACACACACTTAAGAGTTTAAATTCCCAGAACACTTACACACATACAGGAAATACGCAAAGCCTGAAAATGACCGAGCCAATCACCCGATTCGGATTAGAAAACGCCACTCATCCCACAGCACCCCTTCACTGAGGACCCCGTCACTCACTCCGCAGACCCTCGTGCCCCTCACACTCACCCCAAGCCGAGTTCCCCTCACAGACCCCACAGGATCTCCACTGCTAATGTCCCAAAACACCTCAGCCTCCCACACCGGCGACGCAGAGGTCAGGAGTAGTTAACAACCTAAGCGAAATGGCCGCGCTGGGCCACTTCCGGTCTGGGTTAGACTCCCGGCCGGGAGTGAACGGTGCGCATGCTCGGTAGAAGTTGTGACGCCAAACTCTGCCAATAGTTATCATGGCGTCTTACGGAAGCCAGGTATTCTGTCCTCTTCCCTACCACGACTCCCCGTGTTCAGAGAGGCTCATGGGAGCTCAGCGGGTGTTGAGCCTGGCAGACAAGGCCCTCTCCATCACCAGACTCCCCCGGAGGCAGCTCCAACCGCAGGCTCTGACGACTGGGTAGGCTATGGGCTTGCCTCTCCAGGGTCCTGCTCAGCCGGGCAGGGGTTGCTGACAATCACGCAGACCAAACCCAGGGATTGGCCCTTCAGGACTGATAAGAGCCACTCCCCAGTGCTTCGCAGGTGAGAGAAGAGACAAAGTCAGACCCAGTGTTCAGAAGTAGTTTGTTTATAAGTTCTGCATACATTCACTGCAGTAGGTATGATGTGGGGAACAAAGGCAGAAGAAAAATTACTAAATTTCCTTACTACCTACAGCCCACCAAGTCCTTGAAACAGGCAGAGTGACAGTCCTCTAGGGACTCAACTGCCTGGATTGTTACTACTTTGCTAAGGGCAAAAGGCAACCTTAGCCCGACCCCCAGAATTCTGTAAGTCTCTTTTAACATACAAAAATTCCTTTAGAAATTTCCTTTATCTCTAAACCCCCCAAGATACGTGTTGGCAATCATCCCCTAAGCATATGGCCCACTGATATACATCTGAAGGGTCTCGTGACTAAAGTTTTATTAGACGTAATAAATGGCCTTTCCCCAACAATAGCTAGCCCCCTCAAGGTCCTGGAAACCTTGCTTCCAAAATACCTGGGAGCCTTACGCTATCCCTAACCCCCTCCCAACTTGAAAGTATATAGTGGACCACTCTTCATGACCCCAGGACACCTCTTTCTGCCCACGGGTCCTGTCACTGTGCTTTAATAAAATAAACCCACCTTTTTGCACCAAAGACTTTTCAAGAATTCTTTCTTGGCTGTTGGCTTCGAACCCTAACGTCTTTCCTCCAGCAGATGTAATGGTGAAGCACAAAGATTCTGGAGCTGGACTGCCTGGGTTTAAAGCCAGATGTTCAAGTTTGGGCAAGTTAGTTAACCTCTCTGTCCTTCAATTTCCTGTTTCATGAAGTTGAGTATTAAATAATTAAATTATCATAGGCAAAATATTTAAAACAGTGCTGTTACATAATGAGCTGTTACATGAGAAAAATATTCTATTTCATTCATTCAACAAATATTTATTAGGTTCCTATGGTATGCCCAAGAAAAATTGTTTAAGGTCATTGTGTAACTGAACTAACGTGAGCTCCCTCCTTAATGAGTCACAGAAACTGATGTGATCTGAAGTGGGGTTCGAGAGCGGAAGGTCAAGAAGGAATTCTTGAGAGGTTTTCGGTGCAAAAAAAAAAAAAATGTGGTTTTACTAAAGCTAGGGGACAGGACCCAAAGGCAGAAAGAGCTGCACTGGGATTGTTAAGGAGCAATTGTTTATAGGCTTTGGAGTTGGGGGAGGTAAAGACAAAGGAAGTTTCCAAAAGGATTTTCATATGCATGCTAAAGAAGACTTACGGGATCCTGGAGACCTGACTATTGTCAAGCCAAGGTTGTTTTTTTCCCTCTAGCAAGGCATTAACATTAAGACAGTTGGGAGTTCCTGGAGGGAAGTCGTATTCTGCCTACCTCAAGTATTTGTCAATGGGCTGCAAGTTATAAGGAATTTAATTGTATCTACAGTTCCTTTTGCCTTTGTTTTCCACGGTAGAAACTACACCATGTGGAGTTGTCACACAAAGAAACTTTCTTCGCAGCAAATAAAGCGATCACAGGGTATAACTTCCAAAGCTGTGATTCCCCAGTAGGTCCCTTTTATTTAGAGTTAGGATGAATATTTTAAAAGGGGAGTCTTATGGGGTGCCTGGGTGGGCTCAGTCAGTTAAGAGTCGGACTTTTGATTTTTGGCTCTGGTTGGCATCTGGCTTTAAACCCAGGCAGTCCAGCTCCAGAATCTCAGGGTTGTGAGATTGAGCCCCACGATGTCCTTCCCCTGCCCTCCCTCTCTCTCTCAAATAAGTAAATAAATCTTTGGGGGAAAAAAGTCTATTTTTCCATCTACAGCGTTGCAAATGGCAAGATTTCAATTTTTGATGACTGCATAATATTCCATTATATGTATATCACATCTTCTTTACCCATTCATCTGTCAATGACATCTGGGCTCTTTCCATAGTTTGGTTATTGTGGACATTGCTACTATAAACATTGGGGTGCAGGTGCCTGTTCCAATTACTACGTTTGTATCTTTTTTTTTTGCATGTTTTATAATTTTTATTTTATTATGTTATATTAGTCACCATACATTACAGCATTAGTTTTTTTTTTGTTTTTTAAAGATTTTATTTATTTATTTGATAGAGACACAGCGATAGCAGGAACACAAGCAGGGGGAGTGAGAGAGGGAGAAGCAGATCTCCCGCCGAGCAGGGAGCCCGATGTGGGACTCGACCCCAGGACCCTAGGATCATGACCCGAGCCGAAGGCAGACGCCCAACGACTGAGCCACCCAGGCGCCCACAGCATTAGTTTTTGATGTAGTGTTCCATGATTCATTGTTTGCGTATAACACCCAGTGCTCCATTCAGTACATGCCCTCCTTAATGCCCATCACCGGGCTAACCCATCCCCCCACCCCTCTCCCCTCTAAAAACCCTCAGTTTGTTTCTCAGAGTCCATAGTCTCTCATGGTTCATCTCCCCCTCCGATTTCCCCCCCTTCATTTTTCCCTTCCTACTATCTTGTTTTTTTGTTTGTTTGTTTGTTTTTTAACATATGATGTATTATTTGTTTCAGAGGTACAGAGGTGATTCATTAGTCTTACACATTTCACAGCACTCACCATAGCACACACCCTCCCCAATGTCTATCACCCATCCCTCCCACCCCCCACCACTCCAGCAGCCCTCAGTTTGTTTCCTGAGATTAAGAATTCCTCATATCGTGAGATCATATGATACTTGTCTTTCTCTGATTGACTTATTTCGCTTAGCATAATACCCTCTAGTTCCATCCACATAGTTGCAAATGGCAAGATTTTGGGGGTTTTTTGATGGCTGCATAGTATTCCCTTATTTATACATACCCCCACATCTTCTTTATCCATTCATCTGTTGATGGACATCTGGACTCTTTCCATAGTTTAGCTATTGTGGACATTGCTGCTATAAACATTGGGGTGCACGTACTCCTTCAGATCACTACGTTTGTATCTTTGGGGTAAATACCCAATAGTGCGATTGCTGAGTCATAGGGTAGCTCTATTTTCAACTTCTTGAGGAGCCTCCATATTGTTTTCCAGAGTGGCTACACCAGCTTGCATTACCACCAACAGTGTAGGAGGGTTCCCCTTTCTCTGCATCCTCACCAACATCTGTTGCTTCCTGAGTGGTTAATTGTAGCCCTGACTGGTGTGAGGTGGTAACTCATTGTGGTTTTGATTTGTATTTCCCTGATACTGAGTGATGTTGAGCACTTTTTCATGTGTCTGTTGGCCATTTGGATTATCTTCTTTGCAGAAGTGGCTATTCATGTTTTCTGCCCATTTCTTGATTGGATTCTTTGTTCTTTGGGTGTTGAGTTTGATTAAGTTCTTTATAAATTTTGGATACTAGCACTTTATCTGATAGGTTATTTGCAAATACCTTCTCCCATTCTCTCGGTTGTCTTTTGGTTCATTTGACTGTTTACTTTGCTGTGCAAAAAGCTTTTTTTTTTTTAAGATTTTATTTATTTATTTGACAGAGAGAGACACAGTGAGAGAAGGAACACAAGCAGAGGGAGTGGGAGAGGGAGAAGCAGGCTTCCCGCAGAGCAGGGAGCCCGATGTGGGGCTCGATCCCAGGACCCTGGGATCATGACCTGAGCCAAAAGCAGACACTTAACAACTGAGCAACCCAGGTGCCTTGCAAAAAGCTTTGTATCTTGATGAAGTCCCAATAGTTCATTTTTGCCCTTGCTTCACTTGCCTTTGGCGATGGGCTAGGAAGAAATTTCTGCAGCTGAGGCCAAAGAGGTTGCTTCCTGTGTTCTCCTCAAGGATTCTGATGGATTCCTGTCTCACATTTAGGTCTTTCATCCATATCAGGCACTCTTAATGTGTTGTTGGGATATTTAAATGAGTAGGGCACTTTTGGAAAATGTCATGTTGGCTTCAGATGGAATTGGAAGAATCATCTCCACTTCCCACATAACGTATCAATGAGAAATGCATTTTGTTCCAAGTTATAAGAAGGCGGACTTTCAGGAACCTGAATAAATAGGGCTTTATTTTTCTAACATAACACCAAGTCTAGAGATAGGCTGCTAGGGGCTTTGATTCAGCTGCTTGGCAGAGCTCAGTTTAGCCTGCAGGGCAAAGAAGGAGGAGGAGAGGGGCCTGCTCCTCCCCGGTTTTCTCACAGTGTTAAGGGAATCGAGACTATTCTCTGCAGCCCAGAGATGCTGCTGGGGCTTTGGTGGCTGCCACTGTGAGGGCAACAGAGGTCTGAGGAAGAGGTCTGGGTGGGGCTGTGGTCAGACACTCTGTTTGCTACCATGATCCCTGGAGGAGGGAGTAGGTATGATCTGTGTCCTACAGTCAATGTCAGTGAAGGAGGGTCTGTGCATCTAATCCCATTCTGGACTGACTTTGACCTATCAACACCCACTTTCAGATCTTGGAGATGGCTGAGAGACATCACAGTCCTTCTCTGGCCACAAACCCTATCAAAAACCAAAAAGAGAGAACATCCTCTGGGACCCAAGGGCCCCCAGTTGCTCTCTCAGCATCAGAATTTCCAAAATTCAGAAAAGTGGAAATACATTAGGATAGAGAAATATAGGGACACCTGGCTGGCCCAGACAGTGGAGCATGCAGCTCTTGATCTCGGGGTTGTGGGTTCAAGCCCCACACTGGGTGTAGAGATTATTTAAAAACAAAATCCTAAAAAAAAAAAAAAAGATAAAGAAATATGGCTTCCAATATATGACACTCTCTGAATGTGACAAGTAAGAGCCAAGGGTCCCCAGGAAAGGACCCTAGAGATGGAAACACATCTCATCTGGAGGGTAGGGGAGATGTGCAGAGCCCTGAGGCTAATAGAAGGAGCCATTGTAGAGGTTGTGCCCAGGATTCCCACTCCACGGTCTGAGTCTTTTCCTCCAGGGGAAAAGCTGACTTCTCCAGTTTGCACCAGATACCCCAAATCTATACCCTTACAACCTGCAGTACAGAGTCTTTTCAGAATCCAAAGAGCACTTTGCCAGGAGCTTGTGTAAGGAGATGCTTCTCTCCTCCCTGGGCCCCAAGGCCCCCCGTCCTTTAGTATTCACCCATATCTTAGGATCCCAAGATCATGACACCAGCACTACATATCAGCTGACCTTTCTTGGAGGTCGTAGTTCTGTGGACAGAACCATCTGAGAAGTTTAGCCCTTGGTTAAAACTTGTATGTGATTTTCTGGGCCCGATCACAGGCAAAGATGAAGGCCTTCCTTGGAGGGCAGGCCTCAAGGGGGAAACCTGCCCTCCCTGCTCCAGACTTGGTGACAGCCAGTGCATCAAAGTTTCTGAAGGGAGTTGCTCCCGTCAGGGACTCACACCTCTCTGGCTGGTCATGCTCCTCGCATACCTGCATCCACAGGCCAGGGGCCTTCATTCCTACCTCTCTTTATCTGAGGTCTTAGGCAGAGGTCTTCAGGCTCCTCAACTGAGGCCTCCTTATGGGGGAAGGAGGAGAAAAACATGAAGACGCTTCCCCACTCTGACTGAGAACTCGGTATTTTCTACTCCTACCTCCCCATTCCCACCCCTCACAGCGATTTTCCCTCCCCTGACCCTCGCCCTGCTCCTTGGCTATAAATTCCCACTTTCCCTTATTGTATTCAGAGTTGAGCCCAATCTCCCTTTCCTGCTGCCAAACCCCATTGTGGTGGTTCCTGTACCTGTTGCAATGGCCCTGAATACAGTCTTTACCGTTCCTTAACAAGTGTCATGAATAATTTTTCCCTTGACATTTAGAATCATATCTTTTTTGTTGTTGTTGTTGTTTAGGATTTATTTATTTATTTATTTGACACAGGGAGAGAGAGCACAAGGAGGGGGAGCGACAGGCAGAGGGAGAGGGAAAAGCGGCTCCCCACTGAGCAGGGAGCCCGATGTGGGGCTCCATCCCAGGACCCTGGGATCATGACCTGAGCTGAAGGCAGACGTTTAGCCAACTGAGCCACCCAGGTGCCCCTAGAATTATTTTTCTCCTTTGGAACCCAACCACCTTTCTGTGGGGGAAAGTGAAATGGGGGAGTTGGTGTTTTCTCCCATTTAGACTCTTGTACAATGTGTCACCGTAGCATGTGATTACAGGCTTCATTGTTACTTTCATTTTGACTCATTGTTGTTTCAATTGCCTACTTAGACCTCTCATTCAGCTAAATACATGACACCACCTGGCTCAACGTCTCCTACGGTTGTTGGTCAGGACACCTGCGTCCCTGAGGGCCTATGTGACTTGAGGACTGGCCGGAAGTCTGGTGTGAGAAGAAGAAAGCACGGCAGTCTCACTTCGCCCCCCTTCTGTGGATCCAAAGGGTTAGCCTCCCCCCAACCCCCAAAGTTGAAATAGAAAATACTGTCATTCTCTGGTCCAAATATTCTAGGAATCTTGGTATTGGGCCCTGTCCAAGGAAAGGGCACAGGTTGGAAAAACACTCTGCTCTGGGGCAGTGATGGAGGTGGGGTGTCTGCTGTTCAGGGCAGAAGCGGGGTGTCAGAGCTCAAATGGGAGAAGGCTGATGCTGCTCTTTTGAATGCCCCCTTGGCTGGCTGGCTGCTGCCCCCTCCAGCTCCTTCCTGGAGAAACTCCCACCAGGGTCACCCAGGACCGTGTTCTGCTGCTGCTACCTTCCTGGCCAGGCTGTCTCAGTCTCTCACCCCCATTCCCACAGTTAAGCTTGTGCGTGCGTGTGCGTGTGCGTTGCGTGTGCGTGTGCGTGCGCGTGCGCGTGCGTGTGCGTGTGTTCCCGCAGCTCCACCCAGGGCCCCCTGCTCCCCCCAGTGAATATACCTGCCCTGGGGCCAACTCTGCTACCTTTCCCGCCACCTTCTTCCCAGCCTAGCCCTGCACATTCACACTGCTCTTGGCCACGGCACCTCCCGCCCCCACTACTAGAGTCAGGGCTCTGGGAGTCACCCCAATAGTCCCTCCCCCCACTCACTGCGCCTCTCTTTCAGTTTCACTTCCTGAAAGTGTCTTAATTCTTTCTTCCAACCCCAAGGCCAATGTCTCCACATGGGCTTGGTTCTCCCCTTCCCCAAAGTCATAACAGTTTCTTCTCTGGCCTTTTGGCCTCCAGCCTCTCCTTTCCAGCTCTTCCCTGCACTGGCCTTAGAGGGATCATGTTGATAACTATGTGACCCTGCCCCTTTCCTGCTCAAGAACCTTCCATGGCTCCCCATTGCCTTCAGATAAAACTCAAGCTTGTCTGTCTTCCCCCACTGCTTGAGCTAGTTGAGGGTCAGGACTGATTCAAATCTGTCTTTTTTTTTTTTTTTTAATGTTAGTTTGTGAAGGAAGGAAGGAAGGAAGGAAGGAAGGAAGGAAGGAAGGAAGGAAGGAAGGAAGTGAAGGTGTGTGTTGTTTCTCTTGCCTCATCTGGACTCTTCTGCCTCTGAAGCTATGTAGGCTGTCCTGAGACCCAGCCCTAGCAGGCCACCTGAATGAGGGTCCCGAGACTGTGACTCTCTGGGGGGCTGGCCAGGTGGGACTATAACAGCATTCCAACAGGTCTGAAGGGTTAATTTGCATAAGTTCCTTGATCTGTAGCAGACCTAACTTTCTTTCTTTGAGACTGGCAGACCACTAGCCTTGAGGAGTGAAGGACCAGACTTTCCCAGAAGAGAAGGCCTGACCACATTGGAACACAGCTGCTGTGGATGCCAGCAAATCTGTTCAGGGTCATGTCCACACGTGACTAACTGGCACCTGCTTCTCCGGCATGCAGCTCCCTTCCCTTTTCCTGGGCCTTCTTTGAGTCATTAGTCCGCCGTCTTCCCAGGTTGCCAGCTTCCTGAATAAAGCACCATCACTTGTCTCTCAAGTACTGATTTTTTTTTCCTTTTCCTTTAATTCTAGTATAGTAATCATACAGGATTATGTTAGTTTTAGGTGTATGCGAGTATTATTGTCAAGCGGCAAGCAGCCGAACCCGAGTTCAGAACCGCTTCTCTGTCCAGTAACAGGTGTCCAGTTCGGACAACTGTGCAGGAGCCCAAGAGGCAGGGCTTGGAGGCTCCCATCCCTCCTTGCTGTCTTCCTTGAGCAAGACCTTTGCCGCCTCTGAGCCCCGGGACCCACCAGCCACACGCAGAAAGGGAACCAGTTAATCACAGTTGACTGCGGGTCTGAAGTTCTCTATGATAGGTTTGTGG
Organism: Callorhinus ursinus; assembly: GCF_003265705.2. Taxonomy (NCBI): domain Eukaryota; kingdom Metazoa; phylum Chordata; class Mammalia; order Carnivora; family Otariidae; genus Callorhinus; species Callorhinus ursinus. Next base: position 409,145 of record NW_027397133.1, read on the forward strand.
CCTTCTGTTTCTATCACAGGCTTCCGGTTGAGGCTTCCTCTGCCCTCCCATATCCTGCGTCTTCCTCTCTGTCAGAGGGACCGTAGAAGGCAAGCTGTCCCAGGCACCACGGAGGGATGCTGCTGTGGCTGCTTATGCTGTGGGGAGGTGAGTGGGCTGAGGGAAGAGGGGACCCCACTTGGGGGAGGCACCGGAGCTCCGGGATGAGTGTTTCCCTCTCTCTCCAGGGCCCCTGGATGCAGCTCTGAGCTACCAGCTGGAACTACAGGAGTCCGTGACGGTGCAGGAGGGCCTGTGTGTCCACGTGCCGTGCACGTTTTCCTACCCCTGGCTTGCCTTTGCACCCCGCTACATGTCTTGGTTCCAGAAAGGGGCAGATGTAAACCATGATCCTCCAGTGGCCACAAACAAACCGAACCAGAAGCTGCATGAGAGGACCCAGGGCCGGTTCTTCCTCCATGGGGACCCGCAGACCAAAGACTGCTCCCTGGACATCACGGGAGTCAACATGGGGGACAGTGGGACGTACTTCTTTCAAATATTCACATATTCATATCTAGATAATATGCTTTCTCTGAATGTGACAGGTATGGTAGGGGCCCAGGGAAGGGGCCCAGAGATAGAAAAATGAACATTCTATTCCTCTTGGGGATGATGAGAGGTGGAGAGAGCCATGGCCAGGCACTGGGGCAGGATGACAGAACGCTGAGGGGTCACAACATCTCTCTGTCCTCACAGCCCTGACCCACACACCTGACATCCTCGACCCGGGGACCCTGGAGTCTGGCCGCCCCGGGAACCTGACCTGCTCTGTGCCCTGGGCCTGTGAGTGGGGCATGCCCCCCATCTTCTCCTGGACATCAGTGGCCCTCACCTCCCTGGGCCCCAGGACCCACCTCTCCTCGGTGCTCACCCTCACCCCACGGCCCCAGGACCACGGCACCAACCTCACCTGTCAGGTGTACTTCCCTGCAGCTGGTGTGATGGTGGAAAGGACCGTCCAGCTCAATGTCACCCGTGAGTGTGGGGCCAGGATGCCCACGTCCCTGAGGGCGTGAGACCAAGGCAGAGCTGGGTTAGGGCTTGACAATGGGGTCTTGGTAGCTAGGGAGGAAGGGAACCCCCTTACCTGCTTCCATGGCTCCTGGGGGAAGGCCCAGCACCCACTCTTCCCTTGCCACGAATGCTGAGGTTGCTTCATCCTCTGTGCAGATGCTCCACAGAACACAGCTATCAGGATCTTCCAAGGAAACAGAACAGGTAGGAAAGAACCTCTTTTCTCCAGGACTGGGGTGGAACCTGGGTCTCCACCAGGACAGCCCTAGCTGGGGCTTAGAGCCCCTGCTGGCTGGGAACTGCATGAGACACATACAAGAAGCCAGCCGCTGCGTTCAGGCGTGGGGAGAGCTGTGGGAAGAAGCCCCCACAAACCTGACTCCTTGAAGTTAATGTTCGCTCACCCACAACTTTCTTTGGTCAAATCCTCCTGCTTTGGGGCTCTGCTTTGGTCCTTTCACTGCCTTTGTTCACCAGATCCCTGTCCCAAGCCCTCAGTTTTCCATCTGCTGGACAGTTGGAGCAGCTCCGGGGAAACCGTCCGAGCCTCCGTTGCAGGCCTTCGGACTGGACTCTGCCAGCTCCTTCCTCAGAGCAAGTGTGGACACTGCCAGAGGAAACACCAGCTTCACCCAGCTCATGTCTCTCCCTCTCTCTCTGCATCTCTCCCAAAGTTCTGAAGACTCTGCAAAACACGTCATCGGTTCTCATCCTGGAGGGCCAGGCTCTGCGTCTGCTCTGTGCTGCTGACAGCAGCCCCCCTGCAGAGCTGAGCTGGTTCCGGGGGTCCCCCGCCCGGAATGCCACCCCCATCTACAGGAGTGCGAACCTGGACCTGCCTCAAGTAGGGGCTGCAGAGGAAGGAGACCTCCTCACCTGCCAAGCTCAGAACCCGCTGGGCTCCCAGCACGTCTCCCTGCGTCTCTCTGTGGTCTGTGAGTGTGGGGACCCCTGGGGGCTGACTGCCCGGGGCCTGGGGAGGAGAGACACCGCTGACCCCTCCCCTCCCTCCCGCAGACCCCCCGCGGCTGCTCAGCCCCTCCTGCTCCTGGGAGGGCGAGGGGCTGCACTGCAGCTGTTCCTCCCGAGCCCAGCCGGCCCCGACCCTGCGCTGGCGGCTGGGGGAGGGGCTGCTGGAGGGGAACCACAGCAACGCCTCCTGGACCATCACCTCCAGCTCTGCGGGGCCCTGGGCCAACAGCTCCCTGAGCCTCAGCGGGCCGCTGGGCTCCGGCCTCAGACTCAGCTGCGAGGCCCGGAACGCCCACGGGAAGCAGAGCGCCGCCTTCCTGCTGCTGCCAGGTCCGGGGGCTGTCGGGGGGTCATGCCTGGAGGAAGAAGAACTTGGCCCTTGTATTAATTTTCTAGGGATGATGTAACAAAGTACCTTACACTGGGCAGCTTAAACAATGGAGATGTACTGTCTTCCAGTTCTGGAGGCTGGAAGCCTAGGATCAAGGTGCCTGCAGATCAGTTCCTTCTGAGGCTTTGAGAAACTTTTCCAGCCTCTTCCCTAGCTTCTGGGGTTTGCTGGCAATCTCTGGTGTTCCTTGGCCTGTGGCAGCATCACCCCAATCTCAGCCTTCATGCTTACATGGCATCCTCCTGTGTGTGTGTGTGTCCACACGTCCCCGTCTTATGAGGACACCAGTCACATTGGGTTACGGCCCACCCTAGGGATCCCATCTTAACTTGATTACCTTTGTCAAGGCTCTGTTTCCAAATAAGGTTACATGCTGAGATGCTGGGGGTGGAAGGGTGTGCCAAAGGGCTAGGACTTCAGCATATGAATTTGGTGGGGGGCGTAATTCAACCCATAACAGCCCCGGAGAAATGGGGCTGGTGGGGGAGAGCCACCAAGACCCCAAATGGAGGAGGTGGAGGCTTAAGATCCTTAGTCCTGAGGCCAGGGGAAGGGGCTGGTCCAGGGTCCACAGGGCAGCGGAATGCCACATGACTGAGTCCTGGATGGGGAGTGGGTGTGTATACCAATGGGACAGAGAGAGGGAAGTGGCCGGTTGGAACATGCCATGTAGTGGAGCTGAGGCTTACACACAACACAAATTTTCTGCAGGTACACCAGAACCCAGGACCAGTGGGGTCCTAGGAGCAGTTGGGGGAGCTGGCTCCGTAGCCCTGCTTTCCCTTTGCCTTTGCCTTTTCTTCAGGTGAGAGTGGGTCCAGGGATGGAGGGAGAGGCCTGGAGTGGGCAGAGGGTGAGGTCATGGAGTCTCAGAGAGCTTGAGCTAGAGGAACCTGGGCTGCCTGGAAATCCAGGAGCCAGGGAAGGAGGCTGAGTGGTGGTGTGGATCAGCCCATACCCAACTGGGGCCAAGCCTGGGGTCTCTTCCAGCTCCTGGTCCAGCTCTTGGATTAGGGGGAGCACCTGGAGACTGGACCCACCTCCACCTACCTTATTCTATGCTCTTCATGGGGTGCAGGGGATGGTCCACCTACTGCATGCCCCAAATAACCAAGCTGAAAGGCCCGGGGCTTTTCCCTTAGAGTGAAGACCTGCAGGAAGAAAGCAGCCCAGCCAGTGCAAAGCATGGACATGAACCCAGCCAGCAGCTCAGGCTCTGGGGTGAGTGACAGGCCATGAGCTCCTATCCAGCAAATAGTTTTTGGAAGTCGCCCTCAGTATGGGCGCCTGAGCATTTCCCTATTAACATCAGTACTCCCTGAGTTCCACTTTCAATGACTGATTCAACTGCTCTAATACTTCTGTTTCTGATGGAATATGTATATAGCCCACTTGCTTGTTGGGGGTATTTGTGCCTCCTATGTCAGAGTATCACATTCCCTTGGAATATTAGCCTTTTCCTGTGGCGTTGATTACCCGGAAGTACAATGGCCCAAACTTAGTCTGTGTCGGACCCGCTGGGTGCAAGGTGGACTGGAGCCCTAGGGTAGAGAGACTGGGGAACCCCAAACTCACAACTCATCACTCCCACTTTGCATTTTTCAAATCCACCACTGTGTTTATTTAATATCAACTTCATTGAGGTATACTTTATGCATAATAATGCACCCATTTTAAGTATGCAGTGAAATGAATTTTAACAAATGTGTTCACCCTGTGCCCATGTCCCCAGTCAAGATGTGGAACATTTCCATCAGGTCCCCAAATTCCTTTGTCCCCTGCTCAGTCAGCTTGACCTTTCCAGCAATCACTGATTTCTATCACTTTGGATATCTTTTGTCCCTTCTGGAACTTCATTTAAGGGAATCATGCAATATTTACTCTCTTTATCTGGCTTCTATCACTTCATTAAAAGATGTAAAAATCCTAAACATGTATGCCTCCAATAACAGAGCATCATTCATCAAAACAAATGTATGAAAACTGACAGAACAGCAAGGAGAACAGATTGGCAATTATAGTTGATGATTTCAAAACTCTTCTCTCAGTAAACTGGCAGAACAAGTACACGCAAAATCATTTTTAAAGTTCAATTTACGTAATTGCCAGTCTTGTGTCTCCTTGGTCAACCCTGGGGAACGGAACCCTTAGCGTGTGCTAAAGCCGCATCTTGTCAGGAATCAGGAGATATATCTTCCATTTCTTTGCCTTCAAATTCTCAGTATTTTTTTTTTAAGATTTTATTTATTTATTTGGGAGAGAGAGACAGAGATAGTGACAGAGAGCACAAGTGGGGAGGAGAGGGAGAAGCAGGCTCCCCACTGAGCAAGGAGCCCGATTTGGGGCTGGATCCCAGGACCCTGGTATTCATTACCTGAGCTTAAGGCAGGCGCTCAACCGACTGAGCCACCCAGTCGCCCCCTCAGTACTTTTTCCTTTTAAGTGAATGTCTTTTGCAGTCAGTACAGTATGGAGGCTCAAAGCACGTACTCTGGAGCTAGACTCCTGCATTCAAATCCCATCTTTCCCTGCTGACAAGCTGGGTAACCTTGGGCAGGTGACACACCCTCTCTGACCTTTGTTTATTTTGGTGACATGGGAATATTATGAGTACATAGAGTATCATAGAGTAGTACGAGAAGTGTCTAACACAGTAGCTGACAGGGACTAAGCACAGTACTCATTACTACAATCAGAATCATTCCCTCCCCTAGCAGGTGAGTCCCAAGGGCAGTTTGTTGTTGTTGCTCTTGTTTTATTCCCTGTTGTATCCCCAGAGCCCAGAGAAATACCTGTTTCCTCTTAATCTGAGGACTATTTCTCTTTGCCTCTCTGAGAGACTGTGTGAGGGCATCATGTCTCATGTTTCTATAGCCTGAGGGTGTTGCGGGCACGGAGCGGATGTGGGCTGCCATCTTGACTGCCAGACCCGACCTCTGCTGGGTCTTCTAGCCCCTGCCCGGAAACTGGATATGCCACCCCTGCCCTGCTTTAGATTTCAAAATATCTCATATCACAAATGTAGAACTCTGTATTTGTTTTCTATTTGTTTAGTAACTGCCTCTCCTAGAAAACCACAAGCTGCCTGGTCTCAGGAAGTGTACTTGCTTTGTTTGTCACTCCACACAGCACCTTGTACTCTGTCTGGACAAAGGATGGTACTATAGTTAGAAAGAATTGGTTTTGAGTCTTGGCTCCATGGTGCATTTATACATTTATATAGATGTGTGTCTTTTTTTTTTTTTTTTTTTAAGTAGGTTCCACACCCAGTGTGGAGCCCAGCCTGGGGCTTGAACTCACCACCCTGAGATTAAGACCTGAGCCGATGTCAACAGTTAGATGCTTAACCGACTGAGCCATCCAAGCACCCCTGAATAGACGTGTGTCTTTAGGGCAATGCATATCATCTCTCTTAGCCTTAGTTTTATTATTTGTGTGATGAGTTTGATAATCATACCCTCTCCCAGCTTTTATTTTTTATTTATTTTTTATTTATTTTTAAACTTTTTATTTATTTATTCATGAGAGACAGAGAGAGAGAGAGAGAGAGAGGCAGAGGGAGAAGCAGGCTCCCAAGGAGCAGGGAGCCCGATGCGGGACTCGATCCCAGGACCCCGGGATCATGACCTGAGCCGAAGGCAGACGCTTAACCATCTGAGCCACCCAGGCGCCCCCAGCTTTTATTTTTTAAAGAATGTAATGCAATTCATATAAATACTAAGGGCTGGTCAATCTTAATTATTGAACTTTTAATAATAAATTAATGGGTAAGTGATAAAAGTTCCATCAGGGCCAGTCCCCTTGTGGTCCTTGGCTGTCCCCCCTGCCCCCAGACCCTATTGACCAGCTCTCAGCCCACCCTCTTCCTTCCACTCAGGCACATCGGCACCAGTCCTGGACGGACAGCCCTGCAGACCACCCAGCTCCTGCCGATGCTCGCCCCATTTCAAGAGAGGAGCAGGAACTCCACTATGCTCTCCTCAGATTTCCCAAGCTGAAGCCTCAGGAATAGGAAAGCATCCACACGGAGTACACAGAGATCAAGACACACAAGTGAGGAACTGCTTTTCTCATAGTTCTGGAGACTGGGAGCCTGAGATCAACGGGTCAGCAGAGGACTCTCTCCTTGGCTTGTAGATGGCTGTCTTCTCTCTGTGTGAGTCTGTGTCCTAGTTTCTTCCTCTTATAAGGACACCAGATGTTCTGGATTAAGGCCCACACTAGTGACCTCATTTTAACTGAAATTGCCTCTTTAAATACCCTCTTTCCTACAGTCTCATTCTGAGGTACGGGGGATTAGGACTTCAACATACTCATCCTATGATTTCTCGACCTGGACTATTTTAAAATTAATGGCCTTCTTCACAATGGTTTGAATCTCCTAGTATGTGTGGAAGACCCCAGGACTTGTGTCCAGAAGGACTGAGTTCCAATCCGTCTATGCCATGGATCACTTTATGACTCACTTTACTGTTCTACAAATCAGGGAAGTCATCCTTATCTAGCCACCTGATCGCGAAAGATCTGTGAGAGGCTACAGATAAAACAGTTAAGTCCTGACACAGAGCTTTCTGTGAACTCTGAAGACGTGTGTGTGTCAGGACTTCCGTTAGACGCTTTAACAGAAAGTTTTCTGCTAACGATTTCTCTGAAGGCTTGGAGGGGCCAGTCCCAGACGTCACAGAACTTTCCCACCAGGATCAAACACAAGGAAGGATAGCAGCCCTTACCACTTCTATTAAACAGTATTTTGTAGATCCTTTCCAGTGCAATAAAGGCAAGAAATAGAAATAAGCGTTATCCAGATCATAAAGTAAGATGCAAAACAGTTTTGGGGCGCCTGGGTGGCTCCATCAGTTAAACGTCTGACTTCGGGGTCATGATCTCAGGGTCCTAGGATTGAGCCCTGAGTCAGGCTCTGCCCTCAGCGGGAAGTCTGCTTGTCCCTTTGCCTGCACTCCCCCGGCTTGTGCTCTCTCTCTCTCTCTTGCTCTCTCTCTCGCTTGCTCTTGCTCTCAAGTAAATAAATAAAAAATTTTAAAAATAATAAATAATTTAAAAAAAGAAGAATGGATGAGCGAACTGCGGTGTAGATTCACAAGTGGAATATCGTGCAGTCGCCACAGGGATGACGCTTGAAAACAAGGGTCTAAAGGAAAAAGCCAGACACTAAAGGACAAACAGTGTTTGATTCTGCTTCTCTGAGCTACCCAGGACAGGCAAACCCATGGAAACAGGAAGTAGAATGGGGGTTGCTCAGAGCTCAGGGCCAGAGGTGGGCGGGGGCTGTTGGATAACTGTGCGGAGTTTCTGTTGGGGATGATGAAAACGTTCTGGAGAGAGGCAGTGGTGACGGTTGCACCACACTGTGAGTGCACTTAGTGTCACTGAATTGCACCCTACACAGTGTTAAAAATGGCAAGTTTTATTTTTGCAAATATTTTACCACAAAAAACCTCAAGGGAATGGGAAGATGCTGTCATTATGGAGACAAGAATAAAAAAGGTAAATAATAAATAAAATTAGAGTGTATCACCTACGGATCCAGGCGTGGAGGAAAAGCTCTCAGGCGCATCGGGCTGGGTTTCCTGGAGCTGAGAGGCTATGGAGGTGATATTGGAACAAAGACTCCAAGGTAGGGAAGAAGCAAACTCTTTGCTTGCCTAAGAGGAAGGTATTCCAGGAAGACGGGAAGAGGGGACCGGTGAGTGTGGTGGTTCTGAGGCTGACAGCACAGGAGTGCAAATGTGGGGGAGCCCGGAGGATGGCACGGACCCCGTGGAAGACCACTGCAGCCCACCGCAGGATTCTGGAAGCCTTTGTGGAGAGCAGACACATGCTGAGACCCTCGTTTTAGCAGGGTCCCCATGGCTACTCTGTTCAGAATCAGCCAGACTGGGCCCAGGGCAGCAAAAAAGAGATGCACAGCCCTGGGGTGGGGGTGAGGGTACAGGCAGGAGGTGGTGGTGTGCTGGGCCAGGGATGCGGTGTAGGTGGGGAGGATACATTTTGGATATATCCAACAGGTCAAGCCAACAGCATGTTCTAATGGATGTAAGGGGTGGGGTGAAAGGAAGGAGCAAGGACGATGCCCAGTGTCTCCCCTGAGCAGCTAGAAGGACAGAGTCCTGTTCCGGGGAGGACTTCAGACAGCCGGGGTTTGAAGGGTGATGTTCATTCTGAGAAGCCACTTGACACCGAACTGGGGATGTCAGGGAGAGAGCGGGAGTATGAATATCCAGAATCAGAGGCGGGATCCAGACTGGAGACGTTAAAATACACAGCTTACGTGATGTGATAATAGAACAAGTTAATGAAAGAGTATGACCTTTCCTCAAGAAATTAGTAATAGAATCACCATATGATCCAACAATTCCACATCTGGGTGCATATCCAAAAGAATGAAGAGCAGGGGCCGAGAGGTATTTGCACACCTGTGTTCATAGCAGCGTTATGCACAAGAGCCAAAAAGTAAAAGCAATTCAAGTGTCCCTCAGCAGCTGAACGGATAAAAAAGTGTGGCCTAGACTACCATGGAATATTTTTTTAAAAGATTTTTTAAATTTAATTATTTGACAGAGAGAGAAAGAGTACAAGCAGGGGAGCAGCAGAAGGAGAGGGAGAAGCAGGCTCCCCGCGGAGCAGGGAGCCCGATGCGGGGCTCGATCCCAGGACCCCGAGATCATGACCTGAGCCGAAGGCAGACGCTTAACTGACTGAGCCACCCAGGCGCCCCTACCGTGGAATATTATTCAGCCTTTTTTAAAAAGGGACGGAAATTCTGACATGTGCTGCCACATGGATGCACCTTGAGGACGTTATAGTAGGTTAAACAAGCCAATCACGAAGACAGGTACTGGATGACTCCACTTATGTGAGGTCTCAAAAGTAGTCAAATTCCTGGAGACAGAAATTGCAGCAGTGGTTTTAGGGGCTGGGAGGAGCGGGGAATGAGGAGTTGTTCTTTAATGGGTATGGTTCAAGTCCTGCCGCTTGAAAAGAGTTGCCCTCGTTTACTACATGTCAAAAATAATCTCGTACTCATATTTTTAGAAAATATCTAAATTTAGGACATATGGCAAAGTCACAGGTGCCTGCAGCTCTGAACCCCGCAGGGACAGCACTGTGTGTCTGGGGAGGAAGTGGCACCCTGGGTGGGGACCATGTCACGGGACGGAGCAGGTCAGGCCCAGCTGTCTTGTCTCCAGTTTCCCCAACACAGATGTTCACTAAGCATTTGGGGAATGAGTGAATGAGTGAATGAGTGAATGAATGAATGGCTCCTGCCTTCTCTTCACCCAGGATCCCTTCTCTTCTTCTGCCCCAGAGGCTCACACAGACCTAAAGCATCCTCTACCTTGCAGGACAGAACACCCGAGGGTCTAGATGAGTCTGTGACCTTCCAGGTCTAGCCAGGAGTTGACCAGCTCCCTGGTGTAGACGATGCTGCTCAGACAAGGCCCGCAGGTGGGAAGACCTTGGGAGATCCACTGTGTCCCGTGCCTCACATGTCCTCAGAGGTCCTGGTCCAGTCTCCGGTGCCAGAGGGAGGTGCCGAGATGGGGGGCAGGACACGGGGTCTGCTGCTGGTCTCTCCTCCCTGGATGGGGCTCCCTGGTCTCTGGCAGGCAGGGGACGGGGGTCACTGGCTTTGTGCAGAGATAGGGGGAGCTCTGGCACTGAAGTTCCTCATCTGAGAACCGCAGGGCCTTGTGCCTCTCCCCAGCTTCCTGTGGGTCCCTCACAACCCTCCACACTCTCCACTTCTTCACCCACAGGAAGCCCACACATCTTCCATCTCAAAGATGCTGCCGCCGCCACTTTTTCTGCCCCTGCTGTGGGCAGGTGAGTGGGCCGGGGTGCGGGGCAGGCGGGCGGGGGCTGCTGCCGACCCTCGATTCCCCACAGGGCCCCTGGCTCAGCGTTCAGGATTCTGGCTGAAAGAGCCGGCGTCCCTGACGGTGCAGGAGGGCCTGTGTGTGCATGTGCCCGGCAGCTTCTCCTACCCCAGTATGTTCTGGGCTGTCTTTCCCTGCTCTCGGCTACTGGTTCCGGGAAGGGGCCAGTGTACACCAGGATGCTCCAGTGGCCACAAACAACCCAGATCGAGAAGTGCAGGAGGAGACCCAGGGCCGATTCCACCTCCTCGGGGGCCCCCGGGGCTACAACTGCTCCCTGGGCATCAGAGATGCACAGAGAAGGGACTCGGGGACATACTTCTTCAGGGTGGAGAGAGGGCCTTATGTGCAATATAGTTACCTGCAGAACCAGCTCTCCGTGCGTGTGACGGGTAAGGAGCGGGGTCCAGGAGAGGACACATGTCCCATGCATGGGTCCTGAGGGCTCCTGGGGCAGGGCTGGGAAGGGACCCCCCTGATCTCCATCCTGGCTGGGGAGGAGACGACTGCCCTGGGGTAGAGGCTGCTTCCAGGGGCACACTCAGGGTCCCACTCCAGGATCTCTGTCTCTCTCCTCCTCAGCTCTGACACAGATACCTGACATCCACACCCAGGGGCCCCTAGAATCTGACCACCCCAAGAACATTACCTGTAGTGTGCCATGGGCCTGTAAGAGGGGGACACCCCCGACCTTCTCCTGGATCGGGGCCGCCCTCACCTCCAGGGGCTCCAAGACTCGCCACTCCTCCGTGCTCACCCTCACCCCGAGGCCCCAGGACCACGGCACCAACCTTACCTGTCGGGTGACCCTCCCCGGAGCTGGGGTGAGCACAGAGAGGACCATCCAGCCCACCGTGTCCTGTGAGTGCCAGGCCAGAACGCCAGGGTCCCTGAGGGCTGTGGGTGTTGGGGAGGGGGAGGCAGGGCTCGGAAAGGATACTTGGGGAGAGTTCTTAGAGGCACAGGATCAAGACAGAGAGAACACCCAGGCCCCAGCCCCTTGCTCACGGCCACTTCATCATACCGCAGGCGGCCAAGTGTTTGTTTCTGTCCCAGATGCTCCACGGAGCCTGACCATCCGCATCTTCAGAGGAAACAGCACAGGTGGGAGAGGCCCCCAGGGCACGACTGACGTCTCAGAAGGCAAATAAGGGACTGTTGTGAGGGTCTGACGCAATGAAGCCCCATCGTTCCTTATCCCCTCCCTGGTCCCAAGTCCGCCCCACACCCATGCCCTGGCTGGACTCTCCAGGGTCACTGTGAATCCTAGTTGGACCATTTGCTGTCACCGTGGCTGCTTCCTCTCTCCCCTCACTCTCCCGTCACACCCTTTACCTGATTCTCCGCTTCTCCTATGACCATGACATCTCACTGTCCCACCAGGAGCCTTAGATATAGGTTCCTATTGCTGGGGATTGGGCCTCCGGCTGCTTTTTGCCTGACCCCGTGGGTAAGCCTGGGCCCTGGTGCTTCTAGTCCTGTGTCTGCCCTGGAGACCCTCGCAAGTCTCTGTCCATCTCGGTCCAGTCCAGATCCTCCAGAGCCCCCTCCGCTGCCCTGGGGAGGCCCCTCCCGCCTGAGCAACCTGAGTCAACATCCTGGAAGTCACTTTAGACATTTCTGTGCCTCACCCAACACTCCCCATGACTCAGCAAGTTTTGCAAACTCAACTTCTGGAAAATGTCTCAAGTGGCCTCTCTTCCTCCATCCCTGCAGCGGCAGCCCCACCTCGGGCCTCCGCCTTCTCCCACCTGGACATAGTGAGACCATGTGCATCTGGACCAGCCTCCTCTCTGGCCTGCCAGTCTCTGCAACACCCCCCAGCCCACCACAACTCGGTCCAAAGGTGTCTCTACAATGCCCTGGATCTGGCCCCTGTTCCTCCCCTGCTCAGACCCTCCCATAGTTCCCTGTGGTTCTTAGAGGAAAGGCTGGGAGCATCACCTGTGTGTGAGCCTCCCAGTCTTGCCCTACAAGTGGTCAGACCTACGTGTGTCCACGCGCCTCCTCAGCATCACACATCAAAACCTACCTCCTGGGATGTCCTCTGCCAGGTCTAGACATGCCAACTCTTGCTCAGAGGTCCAGCCACCTGTTCTGGGGTCATCAGGTGCCTCTCCTTCTCCCCACCTCAACGGATGGATCTTCACTCCTACTTGCCTTTGCTTATAACACTTGTCTGAGAGACACTGTTTTCCACACCTGTGTCTGTGGAAGGGCAGAGGGAGAGAAGGGGCTCTCAGCCCTGCCCTTCTGGCCCTTCTCTGTCCCCTAGTCCCGGAGGTCCTGGGCAATGCCACTTCTCTTCGAGTTCAGGAGGGCCAGTCCCTGTGCCTGGTCTGTGACACTGGTGGCAACTTCCCTACCAGGCTGGGCTGGTCCCGGGGAATCCTGACCCTGCGCCCCTCCCAGCCCTCAAATCCCGGGGTCCTAGTGCTGCCCTGGACGGTCTTGGGTGATGGAGGAGAATTCACCTGCCGAGCTCAGCACTTGTGGAGCTCCTACCATGTTTCCCTCTGGAGAGCAGTGGAGCCCCTAGCCTCTAATCCTCACCCTACTCAGAGGGACCCTCATGGGGGCTGGCTTCCTCTTCACCTATGGCCTCACCTGGGTCTACTACACCGGGTGAGAAGCGCTTTCTCACAGTATCCCAGATTCTGGGACACCTTGGGTGGCTTCACTCTTCTTGTCCTCTTCAGAGAAAGCCATCCGCAGAACTGGTCTCTGATTTCAGAACTGTGTTTTCCCCGCAGGTTCAGAGGCTCCAAAGAGGATAAGGCTGCAAATTGTAACTGAGCCCTCTTCTTCATAGTGGTGCCCCCGTCCGGTGGATGAGGATCCGTCAAAGCACTGGATGCTGAGACTCACCCCTGTACAACTCTGTGGAGCAAGGAGGCCTGGACGCTGCCTCCTCTCCAGAAATAACATCTCTCTCCCTCTGGTCGTTAAGACTCTTCCTGCTGGTTCCAAATCTGTGGTGGGGAGGGCGAGTGAGGACATCTAGATAGATTTTTGTTATTATTAATTTGAATTATGCATACCCCATGTAATATATTGCTTCTGTGTGTTTATCTTGGATAAGCCCCAAATTCAACCCCATAATATATCGTTATAAATCTCATGATACATTATTTTTATTTTTTTTAAATAGCTTTCATTTTTTTTTAAAGATTTTTTGTATTTATTGGGAGAGAGAGAGAATGGTAGAGAGAGAGAGCACGAGAGGGAGGAGGGTCAGAGGGAGAAGCAGCCTCCCCGCCGAGCAGGGAGCCCGATGCGGGACTCGATCCCAGGACCCTGGCATCACGACCTGAGCCGAAGGCAGATGCTTAACGACTGAGCCACCCAGGCGCCCCTAGAAAGAAAGATATGATCCTGTTTGGAATTTGTTGAGTACCTTGGGTCTGTGGATTTACAATTATGATCAAATTTGTAAAAATTGAAGCCAATGTTAATTTCAATGTTTTTTTCCTATTCTTCCTCTCTCATCATCTCCGGGTCTCTCTTTTTACATGTGTAATGTGGCCTGATGCTATCACACAGGGCCCTGAACATGTGTTTGCCATTTTCCGGCCTTTTTTCCCCCCTCTATTTGCTGTTGGAACAGGATCTACTGCTACATCTTCAAGTTCGCTGATCATTCTTCTATAATGTTCAATCTGCTGTTGATCTCATTCAGTGGAACTCTCATCTCAGATAATGTATTTTCTTCTTTAAAAGTTACATTTCCTGGGGCGCCTGTGTGTCTCAGATGGTTAAGTGTCTGCCTTCAGCTCAGGTCATGATCCCAGGGTCCTGGGATCGAGCCCCACATCAGGAATCCCTGCTCAGTGGGGAGTCTGCCTCTCCCTCTTCCTCTGCTGCTTCCCCTGCTTGTGCTCTCTCTCTGACAAATAAATAAATAAAAATCTTTTTTAAAAAGTTACATTTCCTGGGGCTGCCTGAGTGGCTCAGTCGTTCAGTGTCCAACTTGTGATGTTGGCTCAGGTCATGCTCTCAGGGTCATGAGATCCAGCCCTGTGTTGGGCACTGCCCTCAGCACAGAATCTGCTTGAGATTCTCTCTCCCTCTCCCCCTGCCTCTCCCCCTGTTCTCTCACACGCATGTGTGTGTGCACGTGCACGCATGATCTCTCTCAAATAAATAAGATCTTTAAAAAAAGTTTCATTTCCTGTTTTTAATCTTATGCTTCTTGTTATATTATGGTAATGTTTTCGTTTACATCCTTGAGTATATCTGGCACATATTTTAATAACTCTTATGATGTCTTTGTCTCCTATTTCCACCTCCTGTGTCATGTCTGACCCTGATTCCCTTGGATGACTTTTCTCCTGTTGAGTATCAGGTGTTCATACTCCTTTGTATGTCTAGTAATTTTTCACTGAGTGCTGGACACTGTCAATTTTAAGTGTCTGACTGCTTGGTTTTGTTGTATTTCTTTAAAAACATTGGTCATTTTTTTTTTTTTAAGGCAGTCAAGTTACTTGCGTGTTGGGACAATATTTTTGTTTAAGATTATTTGACAGAGAGAGAGAGAGTGAAAGAGCACAAGCAGAGGTAGAGGGAAAGGGAGAAGCAAGCTCCCCGCTGAGCAGGGAGCTTGATGTGGGGATCAATCCCAGGATCCCAGAATCATGACCTGAGCTGAAGGCAGATGCTTACCGGACTGAGCCACCCAGGCACCCCTGGGCCAATATTTTTAAGACTCTTTAATTTTTAGCTCCTCCTAAGATAGGTCTAGGGTTGGGCTAATTTTTTTTCACTTGAGTGCCATGGCCCTTTTAGAGCTTTTACTGACTGCCCCATGGATTCAAGGAGGTATCTTCAGTCTGGCTGGAGGGAATATGCACAAGTGCAAGCCCTTTGTGAGCTCTGGGAATCTCCCATCTAACAGCTCTCCAGTAATTGCTTCTCTCCTTAGAAATTGTTCTTGTTTGGCCTCAGGGGGTTTCACCCTGTGCACATACAGATTGGTATTTTCCAACTACTCAAGGACCTTTCATGGAGACTTTGAACTCTTTCTCCACAAGACTCTCTCCTGTCTGAAACTCTGACCTACATATTTTAGCTACGTCTCTTTCCTTAACCTTCAGTGTCTGGCTCAACTCAGTGAAAGTTCAGTCCCTTTTATTGTGCCCCCATCCCCTTCTCACTTTGCGATCTGCAAACAACCTCCTCACAGAAAACCTGGGTGATTATAGGGTTTACTTCATTTTTGTCCTTCTCTCAAGAAGCACAGTTCTTCCCTATCTGTATTCCACGTATGAAAATAGAGGTTTCTTGTATTTTGTTTGGTATTCTAGCTGTTTACAGGAGGATAATTATGGGCCCTATTATCCCCTCATGCTTAGAAGCAGAAGTCCCCAGCAGACTTTTAATAACATTTTATTGAGGTATAACTTATGTCGTATAAAATTAATTCATTGTAAGTGTACAGTTCAATGATTTTTTGGTAAATTTATAGAGTTCCGTAGTCATTGTCACACATTTTGATTAGCCTAAAGAGGACCCTTATGCCCATTTGCAATCAATACCACTCCCTTCACAGCTCCAGGAAATCATTGATCTGCTTTCAATCTCTGATGAACTGTTTTTATGAATATTTCATATACATGAAATCACATGATATAAAGTCTATTGTGTCTGCTATTTTTCACAAAGACTTAAGTTTCTGAGGTTCAACCATGTTAGAGCACACACTCATAGTTAATAACATTATATTCTTAATATTATTACACTGTGTGAATATATATCACATTTCATTTATGCATTCACCGGTTGATAGACATTTCCATCATTCCCAGTTTTGGCTTTTAAGAATAATGTTGCTGGTTCCCCTTCTATCCCTATTCCAGTTCAGGATGATGGAAACTCCATTCCAGGTGGGTAGAGCAAGAACACAAGGCTCCGTCTCCTCCCAGGAAAGGCAGGCTGCCGGCACTTCTCATTCCTTGCCAGCTTTGTTGAAGAGGCTAAATTCCAGGTGAATACAGCTGAGAAGTCAGGGGCTCTCTTCTTCATGCTGCCCCTTATCCACAGGACAGTGGCTCTAACTCTGAACACTGGCGTTGATAAGGAAGGGCATGGTGGATGGTATTTTCTAGGATGACAGAAATATTTAGTATCTTTTTTTTAAGATTCTATTTATTTATCTGACGCAGAGGGACACAGCGAGAGAGGGAACACAAGCAGAGGGAGTGGGAGAGGGAGAAGCAGGCTTCCCACCGAGCAGGGAGCCTGATGCGGGGCTCCATCCCAGGACCCTGGGACCATGACCTGAGCTGAAGGCAGACCCTTAACGACTGAGCCTCCCAGGTGCCCCAGACAACAGAAATTTATTTCTCACAGTTCCAAAGGCTGAGAAATCCAAGATCAAGGCACCGACATATCCGGTGTCTGGTGAGAGCACATGTCTTGGTTCATAAAGGGCTTCTCAGTGGGTCCTCATGTGGCAGAAGGGACAAGGATGCTCTCCGGGGTCTCTTTTGTAAGGGCACAAATCTCATTCAGGAAACTACCCTCACAACCAAATCACCTCCCAAAGGTCCCATCTCCAAATACCACTGCCCTGGGGATTAGGGCTTCAGCATATGAATGTTGGGAGAGATACAACATTCAGTCCACAGCAAAGGTTAAAGCTGTAGTTGGTAAATATTATGCAGTCATTCATGTTACCCTGCACTGGGGGCTGCGGGAGGGGGCTATGTGGCCGTTTTGTGGCTTAAACAATGTTCTTGTTTGTGTCTGTGTTCAGGCATGTGACTACTATGGGATAGTCTCGTCCTTCTCTTGTTCCACCCCAGAGTGGGTTTGTCTGGGGTGAAATCCTGCGAAATCATTTATATTTAATAGGAGAACACCAGGGCCTGACTGTGAATGCCAGTGGGGGCTGCTTTACTCTTTATTAAGGGGGGGGGGGCAGTAACGGAGTAAAAAGATAAGAAGCTGGAGAATTAAACAGGGATCAGATCAGACAGCCTTGGGTTTTCACATAAAGAGTTGGTATTTCACTTTGGAAAACGGACACTTCACACTGACTGCCAAAACACATGCCAGTGAGTAACAATTTCGTCCGATAATAAAGTACTGAACTTGCAAAACTTTTCCTTTACTAGAAATTAGCGAATTCAAATTTCTCCTATAGTCATATTTTTTCTCACCTTCTTGCTTTTTAATATGCTATCTCAGCTTAAAGAGAAAAGGGTGAAGGCCCAGCTGAGAGCACAACCCCAACCCAGACAATGCGAAGATGGGACCTGATAACACCGCACGCTATAGACTGCGTCCCCCCAAAATCTGTATGTTGAAACCTCCCTTCCCCCACCATGTGATGGTCGCAGGAGGCGGTGCCTTGGAGAGATGATTAGGACGTGAGGGTGGACCTCTCATGAATGGGACTAGTGACCTTATAATAGAGGCCCCAGGGACTCCCTTGCCCCTTCCACCATGGGAGGGCGCGGATGTCCGGGAAACGGTCCTCTGTGAACCAGGAAGTGGGCTGCCACCAGACACGGAATCTGCCAGCTCCTTGATCTTGGACTTCCAGCCTCCAGGACTGTGAGAAGTGAGTGTTGGTTGCTTAAGCCACCCAGTTGGTGAGATCTCTGTTACAGCTGCCCAGACGAAGCCACCACAGGATTGCATTTTCTTCCCTGGCCCTCACATGGTGAGTGTGCCTCGGTGGGACCCCATCTGAGAATGATGTGTGAGCATGGGGCAGTACTGAAATGTTTTAAATCTGGAGAGGGTGGGTTGCTGTGAGGGAAGGACGGTGGTCACAGTGACTTCTTTAATAGGGCAGAGGCTTGGTTTATTGAAGGGCGGTGAAAGGAGCAGAGTCATAATTTGTAGGTGCAGTGAGAACGAATGCAGCCTTTTGGGAAGAGCCACGTTTGCAAAAATTGTTCAGCATCGGGGAAATATTCCCCGGAGAGCTGCAGTTCTCCAGGACCACCACCTACAGACCCTGGTGACTGGGGCTACACAGGGGTCCGTCAGCGCTGCGGGGACGGAGCGCCCCCTGGAGGCGGCGTGCTGCAATGCGGCAGAGGACGCGAGGCCCCTGGGACAGATCCTATCGGAACAGATGAGGAGGCTGGGGTGTGTGTGTGTTGGGGGGGTGTAGCGGGGGACGATAAGATGCCTCTTCCCCTAATAAAGGCTCCTCAGCACCCCCTCAGGGCCTCAACTACAGCCAGACCTGGACTCTTCATCCTCCACCGGGACCTTTCCCTACATCCCCGCGATGCATCGCTCCAGTCCTCGGGCCCACACCCCTGCACCCTTCCCAGGCAGCATCCTGAACTACCTCTCTCTCTCCGCTCCCAACCTCTCCCGCCCCATACTCCCCCACCTCCGTCTCACTTCCTCTCAACGTCTACCTTTGCCCCTGTTTTGACATCAGGGCAGAAGGAGCAGGTGCTCAACATTTGTTAATGAGTGGAGGGGGGAGGCCTGCAGAGCTGGGTGCTTGTCTGTCTTAAAGGAATAAGTTCAGAGAAAATCTGAACATTCTTGGGCAGAGAAAATAGATGCGAGGATAACCACAAAAGATTCTCCTGGCCTCGGGTAGCTGCCTGGCTCTTGTCTGGGCAAGGCTGGGGAGGGTTAGAGGAGATCCGGTCACACTGAGGAAGGGCGGAAAATTCTGAGGGGGCCCAGGAAGCCACAGGACGTTCAGAAGGCTGTGGGGGTGGGAAAACGTTGTGGGTGACTTGGAACTCTGAACAGTGGGAGGGGCAGCCACAACCCCAAGTATCACCCGCTCCCCCCCCCCGGCCCCGCGTGGGAATAAACTTGGTGCAGGGGAGAATCAGCGGCTGGGGGTTGCAGGGGATCACCGTCAGAACGCAGAAACAAAGCAAAAGAGAGTACAAAGTGAGTTTGGGGAGGTCATTGGAGATATGGTGAACAGTTGGGATTTTCTCCCAAAGATAACAAGACACCACTGAAATGTTTAAGTAAGAGAGAGACCTGGTTTGATTTCTATTTGAAAAATAACTCTGGGGCACCTGGGTGGCTCAGCTGGTTAAGCAACTGCCTTTGGCTCAGGTCATGATCCCAGGGTTCTGGGATCGAGTCCCGCATCCAGCTCCCTGCTCGGCGGGGAAGCCTGCTTCTCCCCCTGCCTCTCTCTCTCTCTCTCTCTCTCTCTCTCTCTCTGCTGTGTTGAGAAGCCACCAAGAAGGGAGCAGAGTAGAAGCAGGGAGGACAGTGAATCACTGCTGTCATACAGGTGAGTGAGGGCAGTGGCTTGGATCCGGGCAGTCATTCTCCATCAAGGGTGATTTTGCCATCCGGGGGACAGGTGGCAATGTCCGGGGACGTTTTTCAGTTGTCCCAGCTGGGGTGGACCGCTGCTACTAGCATCTGAAGAGTGAGGCCAGGACTGCTGTTGGATGTCCTGCCCCGCAACACCCCACCTCACCTCCCAGAATGATCGGACTCAAACTGTCAGTAGTGCCAAGATTGAGACATCTTGGACCAGGGTAAGGAATGGTAGTGGGGGTAGGAATAAGTGGATAGACTTTGTTAATACTTAAGGAGTTGAACTGATGGGTCTTGTGGGTGGCTACGTATGTTGTAAGGTAAGGAAGCCGTCAGGACTTGGTGCCACATAATGATCTTTAGACAGCTGAAAAGCAGGGTTGCGGTGAGAAATAGTCCTGCAGGAAGCATGTGAAGCTTGAGATGCCCATTATAGATTCCCGAGTAGGTGTCTAATGGAAGGGGAAGGGTCAGGGCTGAGATGCAATTTACAGTCATCGGCCTGTTTATTGTCGTTGTTGCGTTTTGTGATGATCTATTTCGGTTTGCTTTTAACTTCATTGTGAAGAAACTGTAGACTCACAGGAGGTTGCAAGGAAATGTTACAGGGACATCCCATGGACTTGAACCTCCCCCCTCCAATGTTATCATTTTTTTTTAAGATTTTATTTATTTGTCAGAGAGAGAGAGAGAGAGAGAGAGAGATGGGCAGGGGGAGTGGCAGGCAGAGGGAGAGGGAGAAGCAGACTCCCCCCCGGAGTAGGGAGCCTGACTCCGAGCTCTAGCCCAGGACCCCGGGGTCATGACCTGAGCTGAAGGCAGACACTTAACCGACTGAGCCACCCAGGCGCCCCCCAATGTTATCATCTTCCACAACTAAGTACAATATGAAAATCAAGGAATGGTCAGTAGCATGATCAGGTCAAGCCCATGTTAGGACCTAGGCATCCCTCCCTCCTTCTCCCTCTACTCTGTGGGAGGCCCTTTCTCTATGAGCTTCTCGTTGTGAAGTCCCTGGACAGGAGGCTCCCTGGGAGAAGGGACCCTGGGTCTCCCCTGCTAAAGCCCAGGTTGGGCAGTGGGGACCTGGATCAGAACGCAGAAGGTGGACATTAGGGACTGAATTGTGCCCCTGCCCCGTTCACATTTGGAGTCTTAACCCCAGTACCAGCGAATGTGACTATATTTGGAGACAGGGCCTTCAAAGGGGTAATTCAGTTAAAATGAGGTCATAGAGCAAGCGCAAATCCAGCAGGACTGGTGTCCTCTTAAGAAGACATCCAGGGGTGCCTGGGTGGCTCTGCCGGTGAAGAGTTAAACTCTTGATCTGAGCTCAGGTCTTGATCTCAGGGTCATGAGTTCAAGCCCCACGTTGGGCTCCGTGCTGGGCGTAGAGCCTACTTTAAAAAAAAAAGGAAAGAAAGAGAAAGAGATCAGAACACAGGCACACACAGAGGGATGACCATGGTGTTCTCACCCCCAAGGACAGAGGCCTGGGAAGAGACCAACCCTGCTGACACCTTGATCTCCGACTTCCAGCCTCCAGAGCGGTGGGGAAAATTTATTCCATTGTTTAAGCCATTCAGTCTGTGGTGCTTTGTTACAGCAGCCACAGCACATGAATTCAGTGGACATGACAAGGACAGAAGCAGCCACATGTCACCTCCCCCCGGGGAGACCTCTCCTGGCTGCCCAGGAAGAAGTGACCATGCCTTTCCTCATCACCATCTGTCCCAGCATCGGCTGGGGGGGGCGGGGGGAGCAGTTATGAGCACTTCAGTGCTTTTCTGTTTCTCAGAAGCTTCATTTACCAAACTGGATCCCCTTGCAGTCAGACACAGTGTCTAATTTGCCTGTGTCCCCAGCGTGCAGCATGGCACCTGCCACGGTCCAGGTCCCCAGGCGTGGAGGTTCAGTGGACCAACACATGTCTCTATGTGACCAAAGTCATTTCAAGGAGAAGGGCTGGGTGAGGGGGACAACATCCCGGAGTTTATCCCACTCATTCCCCATCCCCCTTACCTGTGGGTGCAGGTGTTCTCATCACAACGGGTATTATAAGTAAGTGCACCCAGGGGCGCCTGGGTGGCTCGGTCAGTTAAGCATCTGCCTTCGGCTCCGGTCATGATCCCAGGGTCCTGGGATGGAGCCCCGCATCGGGCTCCCTGCCCGGCGGGGAGCCTGCTTCTCCCTTTCCCCCTGCTTGTGAGCTTTCTCTCTCTTTCTCAAACAAATAAAAATCTAAAAAAAAACAAAAACAAAAACAAAAACCACACAAGTAAATGCATGCAATCTTAGGGCAGAAGCAGGGGAGCTAGAGAGGTGGACTAAGGTCTTGGGAGTCGGAGCCTCTGGTGGACCAGGGGATCAATGAGCCCACCAAGCGAGGACGAAGGGGTGGAACTGAGACCGGCCTAGGGTTACCAGAGTTAGCAACTAAAAACACATGGCATCTATTTAAATTTGAATTTCAGATATGAACAACAAATAACTTTTTTAAGATTTATTTATTTTAGAGAGAGAGAGAGAATATGTGCAGGGGGTAGGGCAGAGGGAGAGGGAGAGGGGAAGCAGGCTCCCTGCTCAGTGAGGAGCCTGCCGTGGGGCTCCATCCCAGGACCCAGGGATCATGACCTGAGCTGGAACTAAGAGTCCGATGCTTAAACAACGGAGCCACCCAGGTGCCCCACAACAAATAATTTTTTTTTAAAGATTTTGTGTATTTATTTGACAGAGAGAGACACAGCGAGAGAGGGAACACAAGCAGGGGGAGCGGGAGAGGGAGAAGCAGGCTTCCCGCAGAGCAGGGAGCCCGATGCGGGGCTCGATCCCAGGACCCTGGGACCATGACCTGAGCTGAAGGCAGTCGCTTAAGGACTGAGCCACCCGGGCGCCACCAACAAATAATTTTAATACAAGAATGTCCTATTGCAATATTTGGGACATACATCAAAGAAATTACTGTTTGACAGTAAACTTTAGGGGCACCTGGGTGGCCCAGTTGGTTAGGTGTCTGCCTTTGCCTCAGGTCATGATCTCTGGTCCTGGGGTCCAGCTTGGGTCAGGCTCCCTGCTCAGCGGGGAGTCTGCTTCTCCTTCCCCCTCTGCCCTTCCCCTCTGTTCATCCCCTCTCTCTGTCTCTCATGCTGTCTCTCAAATAAATAAAATCTTTTTAAAAATTAAAAAAAAAAAAAGAAAGTCAGCTTTAACTGGACATTCTGAATTTCAAGACCAGCCCTTTCCCCCACCCCCAAAATCCACCTCTGCACCAACTACCGTCCACAGGGGCCCCTGTCTGAAGAAGGGTTCACTGTGTACTTTCACTTCTGCTTCCTCAGTGACCCAGGGCCAAGTGGGAGCGCCCCTACCCTCCACCCACCCAGGCCCCATGGCCTCACAAGCCTTCCACTCCCTCCCCGGGGAGGTGGCTGCCAGAAGGACCAGCTCTGCAACCCTCAAGCACTAGGCAGGGCCCCAGGGAAGACCCAGAGTTCTAGTGGAAAAATGGTGGGGAGTGGTGAGGACAGGAAGTGTCATGTGGGGCTCAGAATCAGGAGCACATTTCACACATCAGGCGCCTGGGACTCAGCTTTCTCTGCTGGATGCTTCCTCTCTGCCCTTCCCATTGCCCGGCCCAGCGTCTGGGGGCAGGTCCAAGTGCCTCCTGGTGCAAAGATGCTCCTGCTGATGCTCTTGGCCCTGCTGTGGGGCGGTGAGTGGGCCGAGGGCTGGAAGGGGCCTGGGAGGGGCCTGGGAGGGAGCCGGGGCTGGGCAGTTGTAGCTTGAACCTCTCTGTCTCCCTCAGGGTCCCCGGCTCAGGACCTAGGATTCTCGCTGCAGGTGCAGAGGGTGGTGATGGTGCAGGAGGGCCTGTGTGTGCGCGTGCCCTGCACCCTCTCCTACCCCCCGATAGGCTGGATGGAGGATACCCCCGCTCTTGGCTACTGGTTCCTAGCCGGGACAGACTCGAGCGTCGGAAGGCCAGTGGCCACCAACGACCAGAATCGGGCAGTGCGGACTGTGCCCCAGGATCGATTTCAGCTCGTTGGTGATCCCCAGAAGTGGAGTTGTTCCCTGCTGATCAAAGAGGCCCAGATGGAGGACTCGGCGCCGTACTTCTTTCGGGTGGAGAGAGGCCGTCACGTGCAATACAATTTTTTGAAAAACCAGTTCTATCTGCAAGTGACAGGTGTGGAACTGACTCCAGGGGGAATGGGGGTGGGGCCTCTCCTCCTCCTGCCGTCCTCCACCCCCTCCCCACTGGGAAGAGGGGACTCTGGGAACAGAGCAGGGGTCGCCCCCTGCAGCGCTCCCTTCCAGGGCTCCCATTGAGCCCTCTCTCTGTCCCAGCCCTGACACAGCAGCCAGATGTCTACGCCCCAGAGATCCTGGAGCCAGGACACCAGGTGACACTCATCTGTGTGTTTAACTGGACCTTTGAGGAATGTCCAGCCCCTACTTTCTCCTGGCTGGGGGCCGCTGTCTCCGCCCCAGGACCCAGACCGACATCCTCCTCCTTCTCGGTGCTTACTCTCACGCCGAGACCCCAGGACCATGGCACCCACCTCACCTGCCGCGTAGACTTCTCCAGGAAGGGCCTGAGCACAGAGAGAACCATCCGACTTAATGTCGCCTGTGAGTCTGGTGGTGGGCTGTCAGAGCGTGCGGACAGGCACGGAGGATGTGTAGGTGGAGAGATGCAGCTGGTGGGGGGCCAGAGAGGCCGGTGTGGAGCCCCACCACGCCGCCTCAGCCCTTGTTTGTCACTCGTGTCCTGAGGGTGGCCACAATTTCTTTCCCCCGCCCCCGGGGAAGCGTTCTCTTTGTGAGGAGCCCCACCTTGGTCCCCAGAGCCAGGCCTCAATCTTGTTGCAGATGCCCCCAAAGACCTGGTTATCAGCGTTTCCTGGGCCAACACGTCAGGTACTGAGGGCCTGGGAGGGTGGGGCTTGTCCTCTCCGGGGGACTGATGGTGTCAGGAGGGTGAGGGAGAAGGTGTTCCTCCCTGCAGCCTTTCTCTTGCTGCTTCCAGCCCTGGAGCCCCCAGCACACAGCCCACATCTAGAGGCTGAGAAAGGCCAGTTCCTGCGACTGCACTGTGCTGCCGACAGCCAGCCCCCTGCCACACTGAGCTGGGCCCTGGAGGACAGGGTCCTGTTGAAGTCCCACCCCCAGGGCTCCGGACCCCTCGAGCTGGTGCTGCCGGGGGTAAAGCCTGCGGATTCGGGCTGCTATACCTGCCGAGCCGAGAACAGGCTTGGCTCCCAGAGCCGCACCCTGGACCTCTCTGTGCAGTGTGAGTACGACAGGCCGGGGCCCCGGTTTCCAGAAAGGGAGAGGGGTGAGGGGGGCCGGGGCTGGGGGCAGGGTCCCAGGCCTTTTGGGGCTGACAATTCCGATTCCAACTCCAATGTGGGTCCCCCCCACACACCCCACGCCCACACCACCAAGCAAGCCTCTGATGCCACTGTCTGCCTGGAGGTGGCATCAGACCCCCACAGGTGAAGGGCTCTTCAGAGGCCAGTCACAAGCCCAGGCTGACCAACCGGCTATAGATTGGAGTTTCCCATGACCCCCTCCTTGGATTTAATTAATGTGATAAAGTAGCTCACAGAACTCAGGAACATTTTACTTACTAGGTCTCCGGCTATTAGAGAAGGATGCAACTCAGGAACAGCAGGTGGAAGAGGGGTGTAGGGTCAGGTACGGGGCGAGGGCGCTCAGCTTCCACGCCACTCTCCAGGTGCGCCCTGGTCCCTGCACCTCCACGTGCTCACCAACCTGGAAGCTCTCCGAACCCCATTCTCTTGGGTTTTTATGGAGATTTCAATACAAAGGCATGATTGAGTAAATGACTGGCCATGGCTGGCTGATTCCACCTCTAGTCTCTCTCCCCTTCCTGGAAGTCAGGGGTGGGGCTGAAGTCCTCAAGGCTCAAGTCACAAGGTTGGTGCTCCTGGCGACCAGCCCCCATCCCAAAGC
This sequence comes from Callorhinus ursinus, assembly GCF_003265705.2. NCBI lineage: Eukaryota > Metazoa > Chordata > Mammalia > Carnivora > Otariidae > Callorhinus > Callorhinus ursinus. The sequence continues at coordinate 434,711 of NW_027397133.1, forward strand.
GCTTTCCAAAAGTCACCTCATTTACATAAACCCAGGTGTGGTGGAAAGGGGTTTGTTATTAATATCAATTTACTTTTTTTAAAGATTTTTTTTGTTTATTTATTTATTTGACAGAGAGACAGCGAGAGAGGGAACACAAGCAGGGGGAGTGGGAGAGGGAGAAGCAGGCTTCCCGCCGAGCAGGGAGCCCGATGCGGGGCTCGATCCCAACACCCTGGGACCATGACCTGAGCCGAAGGCAGACGCTCAACGACTGAGCCACCCAGGCGCCCCTTGTTATTCATATCAAGACACCTTTATTGGCTCTCATCCTGTAGGAAATTCCAAGGGTTTTAGGAACTCTGTACCAGGAATGGGACAGAGACCAAAGAGATATTTCTTATTAGAAATCACAGAGACCAGCCCTTCTTACCTGTCAATTCCCTTGGGCCACTCAGCAGAGAATCAGTCAGCGGGTGATTCAATTCCCCTTCCCTGTCCTTGGTCTCCAAGGAGGGTTCTCTGCCCAAAGGGCAGGCCCTGGCCTGTCTAGAGCCAGAACCCTGTCTCTGTTTCAGATGCCCCAGAGAACCTGAGAGTGATGACCCTGCACGCAAATAGGACAGGTAGGAAGGAGAACAGCGAAACCAGGGCCTCTCGGGGCCACGTTGGGGGCCTCAGTGTCTGGAATGTTGACATGCCAAACGGTCCCTGTGCCTTCAGCTGCGTATCTCTCCTGTCTCTTCCCTGCCCTAGTCCTGGAAAACCTCAGGAATGGCACATCCCTCCCAGTCCTGGAGGGCCAAAGCTTGCGTCTGCTCTGTGTCACCCACAGCAACCCCCCAGCCCGGCTGAGCTGGGTGCTGGGGGGACAGACTCTGAGCCCCTTCCAGCTCGCAGACCCCGGGATCCTGGAGCTCCCTCAGATACAAATGGAGCATGAAGGAGACCTCACCTGCCAAGCTCAGAACCCGCTGGGCTCCCAGCACGTCTCCCTGCGTCTCTCTGTGGTCTGTGAGTGTGGGGACCCCTGGGGGCTGACTGCCCGGGGCCTGGGGAGGAGAGACACCGCTGACCCCTCCCCTCCCTCCCGCAGACCCCCCGCGGCTGCTCAGCCCCTCCTGCTCCTGGGAGGGCGAGGGGCTGCACTGCAGCTGTTCCTCCCGAGCCCAGCCGGCCCCCACCCTGCGCTGGCGGCTGGGGGAGGGGCTGCTGGAGGGGAACCACAGCAACGCCTCCTGGACCATCACCTCCAGCTCTGCGGGGCCCTGGGCCAACAGCTCCCTGAGCCTCAGCGGGCCGCTGGGCTCCGGCCTCAGACTCAGCTGCGAGGCCCAGAACGCCCACGGGAAACAGAGCGCCGCCCTCCTGCTGCTGCCAGGTTAGGGGGCCAACTGGATGCCCCCTGGAGGTGGATGCTGAGTGGGGCAGGGGCCAGGGTCGTGTGGTTGGGGTGGGAGCTGGGAAAGAGCACAGGGCCCCTGTGGCCGGGGATGCAGAGGGAAATCCAAATTGGAAGGCCTATCACCTGGGCCTGGGATGCAGCAGGGTTTCCAAGACTTGGACAGAAGGGGTTGCAGATAAAACGTCTGGGGCAGGAGCTGAAAGACTGAGTACTTAGTGGCAGGTGGGCGTGAGGCCCCAGGTTAATGGGAGAGGCTCAGAGATGGCTGCCTATTTCCTTGTGCAGATAAAGGACTCATCTCAAAAGCATTCGCCAATGGAACATTTCTGGGAATTGGCATCATGACCCTCCTTTTCCTCTGCCTCCTCCTGGTCGTGTGAGTTAGGAGCCAGAGCAACGGTGTGGGGATCTGGGGCTGGGGACAGGGGAGGTGCCAGGGCGCACACACAGCTGGGTCATTTCCCTCGCAGGAAGACTCTGAAGGAGAAACAGACCCAGGCGGGGACTCCGCCGAGGCCCAGGGCCACACGGAGAAGCACGATCCTGGACTATATCAACGTGTTCCCTAACCCTGGCCCCCTGGTGAGTGGTTCACGGGCTGCCTGTTCTTTCTACGTTCAGACTTCTCCCCTGGCCCCTCTCCTGCCCTGTCGCAACCTTTTTCCCAAGGGACGTCAAGGTGGCAAAGGTACAGGTATTGGATTCAAGTCCTGACTCTGGCACCTACTATCTGTGAGACCTTGACCAAATCAGTCGCTCCCTCTGAACCTCCGTTTCTTCCTCGGTTTCCTTCGAGAGTTGGTTTGAGGATGAGAACACATGCACTTGCTCAAAATGTAGTGGCTCTCCCATTATTACCATCCTGATAATGTTACTAATTATAACTAATGATGTGATAATTATTAATATCATCGAGAGGCAGTATATTTAGTGATTAAGAGCAGGGCTCTGAAGTCAGGCTTGTCTGGGTTCAATCCTGGTTTTATCGCTGTGTGTTCTTGGACAAGTCTCTTAGGTTCTCTGTGCCTTAGTTTCTTTAACTATAAGATGGGGAAAATAGTAATCCCTATTTGCCTAGGATCATTCTTTTTTTTCTTCCATGTAGGATCATGCTCATTGTACCTATAAAACACTTAGGATAGTACCTGGCACATAGTAAGTGTTCTTACTGGATATCCAGATGCTGGATATTTTCAGGAGAGAACATTTATACACGGATGACCCCAAAATTTACATCTCTCAAACTCACCCCTGAAGCTGAGACTCATAGCCGACTGTTTAGGCAGCATCTCTGTTTGGGTGTCTAATAGGCATCTTGGACTGAGCCTGCCTGAGACAGAACTTATGACTAACTATACCCCGTAGGCTTCTCCTCCACCCAGCCCATCTTAGCAAATAGCACCACATCTGCCCAGCTGCCGAAGCCAAAATCCTTGTTCCTCTCTTCTCTACCACCCCACAACCAACCCATCAGCAAATCCCCTTCAAAATACACCCAAACCACTTCTCCTCACCACCACCACCCCCAGACCATGCACCACCCCCACTTCCTGTGCATGTTCCCTGCTTCCTCTCTCACCGTCTGGCTCTCTTTCTCTGTGCATGCCATCTTTTAAAAGCCCAGACAGGTACATCTACCCCCATGGGGTACTACTCAGCAATCAAAAGGAACAAATGAGGGGCGCCTGGGTGGCTCAGTCGATTAAGCATCTGCCTTCGGCTCAGGTCAAGATCCTGGGGTCCTGGGATCGAGCCCCGTGTTGGGCTCCCTGCCCAGCGGGGAGCCTGCTTCTCCCTCTCCTGCTGCCGGCAGCTCTGCCTACTTGTGCTCTTTCTCTCTCTGTCAAATGAATAAATAAAATCTAAAAAAAAAGGGAACAAATGACTGAAAGAAGCTACTGGTTGAAAAACCTTAGAGACAGGAAAAAAGGGGGGAAAAAGTCAATCTCAAATGGTCATATAGGCATGACTCCATATTTATAACACCCTGGAAACAGTAAAATTGTAGAGATGGAGGACAGATTCGTAGCTTCAGGGTTGGGGACAGGAAGATGATGAGGAATAGCAAGGGAGGAACTTTGTGGTGATGGGACAGTTCTCATCTTGACTGTGGTGGTGGCTCCAGGAATCTGCCCATGTTTGTTTGCTCAGGCTGCCCTAGCAAAGAACCACAGAAGGGGTGGCTTAAACCACAGATTTTTAAAAATTTATTTATTATTTATTGTTTGTTCCTGCCCAAGACGTAATTCCCAGTTCCTCAGTCATGTGCCTGGCACATGGTAAGCTCTCAAGCATTTGTGGAAGGAAGGAAGGAAGGAAGGAATGACGGCTGTTTTTCCCTCAGGCTCAGAATCGGAAAGCCACACCGAGCAGTCCTTCCCAGGCCCCTCCTCCAGGTGCTCACTCCCTGGAATTTAAGAAGAACCAGAAGGAGCTGCATGTTGCCCACACTTGTCCAAGACCCAAATCATTCACTCAAGCCTCAGAATCAGAGAATAACCAAGAGGAGCTCCATTACGCTACCCTCCACTTCTCAGGCCTCAGACCATGGGAGCCCAAGGACACCTACTCGGAGTACGCAGACATCAAGTTCCACTGAGGCTGTCCCAGGCTGTCACCCTGCAGGGCTGGGATCCAGGCTAAGCAGAATGGAAAGGATGACGAAAACAAGGTGCCAGCCTCTCTGTCTCTCTCTCTCTTTTGCCCTCCAAGAATGGGTCCTCCCATCCCAGACCTGAGCATTTGGAACAGCTTGGCAAACCTATCCCAAGGGACCCTCTCTGAATACACTATTCTGAGAGGCAAGGAAAAGCCTTCGCTCTGCCACAGTTTCTCAAAGGTGGGAGGGCCTTTAAAGACGATTAAACTACCACTTTGTGAGGTCAGCAAGCTAACTTCAGAGGTTAAGTCTGGCCCACTGCCTAATTTTGAGCCAAGAGTGCTTTTTACATTTTAAATGGTCAGGGGAGGGGCACCCACCTGGCTCAGTCAGAAGAGCTTGTGACTTTTGATCTCCCGCTCGTAAGTTCGAGCCCCGTGTTGGGTGTAGAAATTATTAAAAATAATAATAATAATAGTAAGCTTAAGAAAATAAGTGGTTGTGGGGGAATCAAAAGAAGAAAAATGTTTTGTGACAAGTGGAAATGATATGAAATTCAAATTTCAGTGTCCATAAATAAAGGTTTATTGGAACATAGTCGTGCCCATTCTTTTATGTATGTCTACAGCCGATGTCAGGCAGAGTTGAGTCTGAGATGTTTGCTGTCTGGTCGTTTGCAGGAAGAGTTTGTGGAATCTTAATCTAAAGTAAACTCAGCCACTTATTTTTACAGAAGAGGAACAGAAGTGGATGTTGAGAATGAATTCAAGAACAGACATGGCAAAAATGGCTAGTGGTGTAACAAGACGGGAAGTTCCCCAGAGTGAGGCGTCTCAGGGCAAGGACACCCCATGGAGGCTGGGGGGCCAGATGTGTTCTCTGACCCAGGAATCTAAGGAAGAGCAAACACATGAGGGGCGTGGAAGTGGAAATGCTTTCAAAATGGAATAAAAAAGCAAACTTCAGAATGTGCTCTGAATCAACCGGCTGGTGAAGAGAGGAGAAGATGGGTCTGTTTCTCAGAGCAGAACATGTCTTTTCCCTTCCTCCTTCCCCAGAGATCAGAGTCCTAATTGCTTCATAGAAAGCTCTCTTGGGGGATGGTTACCACTACTTGTCAGGCAGAAAACTGTGGAACCCAGAATAGATGTTGGCCTTTGCATTAATTTTTTTTTTTTTTAAGTAGGCTCCATCCCAAAGCAAGGCTTGAACTCACAGCCGTGCGATGGAAACCTGAGCTAAGATCAAGATCTGACGCTTAACCCGCTGAGCTATCCAGCCCCACCCCCAAAGTTTTAAATTACACACTTGGAAGACAGGAAGAGCTGAAAAAAAAAAGTACCAGTAAAGCAGAAGAGGTTATGGGTAATGCTGAAAAATATGTATGGGGGTAAAGCAGGTCAAAGAGAGTTTTCTCAGGTAACTCACTCTGTGTATGTGGCCGTGTAATAATAAAAGCAAGGAAAGGGGAAGGAAGGAGAAAATAACATTTTTGAGCATCTACCATGTATCACATTGTGATCCAATTATTAATAATTACCTCCTCAGTAACAGCTGGTGTGTGGTAAAGAGCATCCCCATTGTGGGGATGTCTGAGACTCAGGGAGGTGAATTAACTTATCTAAAGCCACACAGGAGAAATCTGTGGAACCAGCCGTGCGACCACCCCCAGCTACAGCTGTCTGGCTCTTTTTTTTTTTTTTAAAGATTTTATTTATTTATTTGAGAGAGAGAGAATGAGAGTACGAGAGGGAAGAGGGTCAGAGGGAGAAGCAGACTCCCCGCTGAGCGGGGAGCCTGATGTGGGACTCGATCCCGGGACTCCAGGATCATGACCTGAACCGAAGGCAGTTGCTTAACCAACTGAGCCACCCAGGCGCCCAGCTGTATGGCTCTTAATCGCAGCTCTCCCCACTGCTTTGCAATCCCTCCTGAAGGGGGCGCTCTTGAGTGAAAAGGACTCGGAGCCCGAGGTGGCAATCCAGGGCACTTGGCTGGACTGAGGCATGAAAGGCCCATCTCTGACCAAGTTTATAGTGAACAGGGTCAATAACTAAAGGGCAGGGAAAGGTTTAGAAGGGAAGGCATATAATTTCAACAGGTTACAATTTCGACAAGGGAAGAAGCTGGTGGTGGATATGTTAATGTTTTCCAAGTCTGGGCAGAGGTGTTTGGCTGAGGTCCTGAGGCTCTGTGTCCTGAGTGAGAAAATGACAGGATGTTCAGAGATAACCCCCACTTCAGCTAAGCCCTCTCAAATTCCAGAGCTATTTCTTTGTGGAAATGTTTGTAGCATTGACTAACCTATACTGAGCCCTTACCCCACGCGCTTTGTTTAATGCTTGTATTATCCCACTCAATACACAAACTCGTTTTTTTTTTTTTTAAGATTTTATTTATTTATTTGGCAGAGAGAGAGCAAGCACACAAGCAGGGGGAGCAGCAGAGGGAGAAGGAGAAGCAGGCTCCCTGCTGAGTAGAGAGCCCCACGTGGGGCTCGATCCCAGGATCCTGAGATCATGACCTGAGCCAAAGGCAGATGCTTAACTGACTGAGCCACCCAGGTGCCCGTCCATACAGAAACCCCTAAGGGAATTTTTGACCAAAGACTGGGGGAGTCTCCCTTCATCTTGCTGGATCCTGATTAACTGGCTCATATAAGGCAGCCAGCAAAGGTTCAGAACTTTAAGAAAGAACAGATGTTAATCCAGAAGAGTTCAACAAAACCTCTTAATTTGTCTACCTAAGGTAATAGTCAATAATAGTGAGCTGATTCTTGTGCTGGTTTCTTAGCTGCTACCGGCAAGATTTCTTTGTCTAATTCTGTTCATCCTTTTAAAGAGTAAAGACCCCTTCTTCCCACCCTCACCACCATAATCTTAGAAAGACAAGAACAAAAAAACCAAACAAAAAATCATCAACAGTGACCAGCTGCATGGACACAGTCTGACCACTGCTTCCTCCTGAGATGAGGTGACAGACTCTCCTCTCTTTATATCTGAAATAATTGACAGGGCTCATGTCCCATCACAACTTTTCTCCTCATTCGAGCCACTAAAAGGCAGGTTCTGGCTTTTCTCTAATATAGATATTAGAAAGAAGTTAGCATGTAAAAATTCTCATGACATAGGGCCAGATGTGAAAACTGAACAGTTCATAACTTTATTCCTCTTATTAGTCACAGCTTGTAAAACTTCCCTCTTGTGAATGAAATGGCCTGAGCTTTGTGGTACCAAAGATCTCCTCGTGACAGTTTAACAAATGACTCTGGTTCCCAGATGAAGATCACTACACAGCAAATAATGAGGAAGAAGAAAGAAAGGGGGCGTCTGGATGACTCAGGCTGTTAAGTGTCTGCCTTCAGCTCAGGTCACGATCCCAGGGTCATGGAATGGAGCCCCGCATCGGGCTCCGCGGGGAGTCTGCTTCTCCTTCTCCCTCTGCCCCCTGCTCATGCACTCTCTCTCAAATAAATACACAAAATCTTCAAGAAAAAAAAGGGGGGAGATTTTTAGTTGGAATATTCCAAGGATTCCCTTATGCAGATATTATTAGCTCTCTGTTTGACAGTTGAGCAAACTGAGGCACCAAAACGTTACAGGTGCGCACAACACCACATGCACGATTAGTAAGGTTCAATCCCAAGCAATCTGACTCCAGAGCCCAGGCTCCTGGTCAGGACCCTATAGTGGCCTTCTGGTGGATGGTGGGACAGAGGGTGTCTTATAAAGAGGTGTGCGGGTGCGGTACACGGGAAAGAAAAAGGACTTGCACCTGTATCCTGATTCTACCACTTACTACCAGAATTAGTGAAGACAAGTGATTTCTTGTATTAAATTCATGTATTAAAATGACGGTGATAGCCTTACTCAAGGGCGTGTTGTAATGATTGAATAGAGACCGTAGATGAAGGTCTTTTGCAAACTGTAAACCATCCCCCAGACATTACTCTGATTATCTGAGTATCACTGAGTGTGATTATGTAAGTGTGTGTGTTTGGAGGGTGGTATTCTTCTTTGATTCAGAAGAATAGAGAATTTATCAAGATCCAAATATCACATTTGTTTAATGGCAACTATAATATTTTAAATCTTCTCAGCTCGTAAAAGCCTGCCTAATTGCTTTAGCCATGGCGCTCCAGTCTGCAGGGGGAATGCAAACAGCTTTGGAGTATAAGATACAGAGCAAGTACTCACTGTCTCCTGTGCTCTCTCTGTTCTTCTTCCATAGTCACCCTAGGAGCCCAGATGAGGTCGTTACTGGGTGGTTGATGATATATATGGTAGGGAGACCCACTCAGACATGCTTTGCCTCTTCAGCACTCCAGCCCCACTGGGGACTGCGTAACATACACCAGTGAATTAGCTGCAAGGACTGCAGTGGACCATTAGGAGACAGTATACACAGAGAAAAAAAAAAAAACTGGCAACTCAGAATGGGATCGCCCAGTGCAACCACCTCATTTTAATAGACGGGGCATGCCTAAGGCCACGTGGGGAAATGGCAGAACTGAAACTCAAACTCAGGTCCTAGAATGGATGAGCACTGCACATCATGAATTCCTTTTAACAAAGTTGGAGTGGGGAGAATGCTGGCGAGGCTTCCGTTTCCCTCCCTGAACCCCCAAATTCTGCCTTGAGAGCCATCCTTCAAAGTTTGTGTGACCTGGGAAATTTCAAAGAGTGTGCTGCTAGGGCAACAGGTTTGACCAGGGGTCAATAACTTTGAAATATGTGAGCTAAAGTCTTCTTTAGCTTCTGCAATAATGACCGGAGTTGGAGAGAAGGGGGTGGTTATCTGGGACTCCAGGGAAAGGCAAAGTTGTGTAAATGAAAATTACAAAAAAAAAAAAAAAATCACAAGAGTGACAACAGGCTTGGAGGCAGACCTCAGCGTGGAATTTCCACATTGCCAGATACTCTATCTAATTAACTGGGGACTATCAACCCCAGGAAGTATAAATATAAAACTGTTCTATGTTTCTGATCACTGACTCAATCGTTCTCTGTCAAAACATTTTTTTCTCAGTCCCGAATGGTGTCTCAGATACCCTAACTTTCCGGTTAGTTCTGATTATTAAAACTCAGCCTGGTCCTACACTTTCCCCTCAAATTCCCTCTCCGTCCAGTGGAAGTTCAAGCTGGGACTTGCCTCCTTGGTGACCAGTTGTCCCAGACACACCTTTTCTCCATTCCCACTTAAAGCCCTGGTTTTCCAAAGTTTGGGGGCCTGGAGGAGGGACAGGCATGGGGACAATTAACTCTTGACCCGACTGGCCACGACAGTGGCCTCTTGTTGGCTGAAGCTGCTTCTCTAGCTAACCTTGGCTGTGTCCTGTGTGGCAGGTGTCCAAAGACTGGCTCTCTCATGAGGCAAAAGTGTGAGGACTTGGGTGGCTCCAGAGAGGTTTTCTGGACTCCTTTGCTTCTTGACATGAGAGTGGTGGCCCTGCTCTCCCACCCTGTGCATTTCTCCTTTACCCTCACGTATCTACTACATTTCACTTCTGCCCCCAGGGGTGTGGGTTTTCTACACATTGAGCCATTTTTTGACACCAGGTGGGTGTCCGACAATTTAACTCCATTCTGACATTATCTACCTGGAGGTGACATCAGATCCCAAGGGTGACGGCTCAGTCCCACGGGGTTGCCCCTCTCCCTTGCTTCAGATGCCACCTGCCCTTCTGACGGACTAGCCATAAATGGGGGTTCTCACCACCCTCTCGTTGGGTTTGGTAATTTTCTAGAATAGCTCACAGAACTCAGGGAAACTCTTTCTTACGTTTTTTCATTATAAAAGGGTATGATCAAGGTTACAGATGAGCCTGGGTGGCTCAGTCAGTTAAGTGTCTGCCTTCAGCTCAGATCATGATCCCATAGTCCTGGGGTCGAGTCCTGCATTGGGCTCCCTGCTCAGTGGGGAGTCTGCTTCTCCCTCTCCCTCTGCCCCTCCGCCCCCACTCGTTCTCTTTCTCTCTCTCTCTCTCTCAAATAAATAAATAAAATCTTAAAAAAGAAAAAGGACACAGATTAGTACCAGCCAAATGAGATGCATAGGGGAAGGTCAGGGAGGGTCCCAATTGTGAAGCTTCTGTGTCCTCAAGATGCATTGCCTTCTCAGCACGTCAATGTGTGTCACCAGCCAGGAAGCTCACCTGAGCCTTGGTGTTCAGAGTTTTTGTGGGTTTTTTTTATGTAGCCATGATGGGTTGAATCATCGGCCACGTGCTGTGGTTGAACTCGGTCCCTAGTCCCCAGTCCCTTTTCCCTCTCAGGGGGTCACAAGGCTCAAAGCTCCAAAGCCCTAAGGACATGGCTGGTCTTTCTGGCATGGACAGCCCCCATCTTGAAACCACCTAGGGGCCCACCGTGAGTCGCCCCGTTACCATAAACTTAGGTGTGGTCTCAGGGCCCACTGTAAATATCAAAGACATTTCTGTGGCTCAGAAGGGTTTAGAGGTTCCCTCCTAGGAGCCAGGAACAAAGGGCTGACAAAATCTTTATTGTACAACACACACACCAGCTTTGGACTACCATTTTTTACCCTACATCACAGGTATCCTGCCCTGTTCCCTCTGAGCCTGCTTTCAACATTCTTTCCCAAAAGCTATCAGTAGACCTCATTCTCCACTGGTGGATTTCCACCTAATTTGTCACCTCAAAAATCCCTTCATTTTCCTTAAGGTTCCGAGAGAACATAAAACCTAAGAAAGAGGGTAGCCAGAGCAGCTCAGAAAGGCCATACATTCACCTCTGACCTTAGGCAAGTCATTAACCTCTCTGTGCCTTTTTGTCCTCATCTGTAAAATGACCTGTTAGGGTTGCTGTGAGAGTGAGTTAGATAAAAGCACTTGGAATAGAGTCCAGTACCTCCAAGTTTTCAAAAAATGTGTTATTTTCTCCCACTATGACATCATCATCATCATCAGTCCGGAATGCAGCATGCAGAAGAAGAAAAAGCTCTGGAATCAAAACGAGTTTCAGTCTTAGCTGGTTTGTTGCATGTTTGCCAATATGACAGGAGTAACTTCTCTGAGCCATTATTTATTGATCAGTAAGGGGGGAGGAGGGGGTATCTAGGGACACCTGGGTGGCTCAGTTGGTTAAGCAATTGACCCTTGATTTTGGCTCAGGTCATGATCTCAGGGTCACCCTCAGTCAGGTGCTGTTCTCAGTGCGGAGTCTGCTTGAGATTCTCTCTCCCACTCCCTCTGCCCCTCATCCACCTCAAATAAATAAATAAATAAATCTTTTTTAAAAGTGGAGGGTAACTAATTCCTGCATAGGTAACCCCCTGGCAGGGGTCTAAGGGGCTGTGCCATTTAATTTTGTTAGATGAGGCCAAACTGTCCTCCAGGAAGATGCTGTTTTTTTTTTTTTTAAGGTTATTATGACAAAGGGGCAGTGCAAGAGAATTTGAGGGGGATGATAGAAGTATTTTGTGTCTTGATGGTGGTGGTGGTTACATGGCTATACATTTGTCAAAATGCATTTGTCCAAAATTTGGAACTGTACACCAAAAATAGTTCATTTTCCTATATTAAAAGAATTTAAAAATAAAACATATTGAGCACTTTTTAAAAGATTATGATCACAAAGTTTAAATGAGATAATACAAGGGAACATGTCTAAGTGATCTCCCTCTTGGGACCCTTGGGCCTCTAGACTCCCACTGCCACTTTAGCAGATGTTTCTAGCAAATCTTGACTTTCAAGTGGCCTGAAAATCGTTCATAGCCACATGACATTAGGGGGACTCCTTTCAGATCTAGCCCACAAATCTGACCCCTCCACTCCAATAACCTCTTGCCAAGCAGTCTGGCCACCCTGGAGTGGGGGCAAAGGTGCCCATCGAAGGCCCCATGTGGGACACAGGCCTGAACAGTGACTTCTGACTAAGGGCTAAGCATGTTTGATTGGGAGCCTAGCAATCTGGATCCTCTACTTCCTCCTGAACGCAGGGCAGGAAAGCCCTCCCCATGTATGAGACAAGGGTACTGGGAATCCAAGGTGTGAATTAGGGTCTGGACCAGGCTGGGAAAGGGGTGCAAAGGTTGAGAATCCCAAGGCTAAGCGGACAAGAGAGGGAATTCTGTGTGTGATCGGTGTGGGGAGAAGATCCTTGGGAGCGCCCCAAGGTTAATTCTGGGGGAGGTGTGAAGGCAAGAACAGGCAGGCCCAGGTGAGGGGAAAGGGGAAAGGCACAGGAGGTCCTGAGATTGATGGCCTGGATACTGAAGAAGACCCAGGTGTGCCTGAGAGTGAGCAAGATGATAGGGAAACCGAGGAAAGGGGGATCTTAGGACAGTGACTGTGGGAGACGGTCGGAAGAATGGGGGGAAGATGCTGGGTCTTCTGGGAGTGTGTAGGAGGAAGCCCAGGTGAGGGGAAACCGCTGTGGCTGAGGGAGGCCCTGAGGATCACTCTCCGAACCGAGAAGCTTCTGCTCTGAGTCACTGAGTTGGAGGGTGCTGTGTGGGAGTTCTCTAAATGTGGGGAAAGCTCCACAGGTGACAACCTGAATGCCCGTAACCCTGAAAAAAGATGACAATGGAAAGGATTGTCCCAAACAAATGTCAAAGGGGAAGGGGCAATTCCAAAGGGAGAGACCCTGAATTTTACAGTCCTCTTGACAGGGCAGGGAGGGGGCTAGGAGAGGTGAGCCCCTAAGAAAGAGGGAGGTTCCCAGGGCAGGGATGACCCTCTTTACCGTGAAAGATACCCTGGGGCATCCTGGGTGTAAAGGAGATAGCAGTGAGGAGGGAGGTCCTAGGGAGACAGTGGAATGTCTAAGGGAGGGAACCCAGCAGAGATGCTGGCAGAGAAGACCCTCAGGTGGGGGGGGGATTTGAAAGTGTGAGGGTGTCCTACAGGTGACCACCTGAATTTCAGAAGTGTCAGTAAAACACCTGAAAAGATGGGGTTGGGGGAGGGGAGAATGGCAGTGAGGGGGGCCTTAAGGAATAGGGAAAAAAAGGGGAAGAAATACGGGTCTGAAGGCAGAGATGTCCCTGGAGACCCTCTCCCCCTGAATATGAAGGATGCCTGGGTCTCTTGAAGGAGTGGGAGCCTTCAGTATGGCCGTCCCCCTAAAACTTGCAGGGCTGAAAGACTTCGCAAGGGGATGGTGGGCTGGGAAGAAAGGGGCTAGAAGGAGAGGAGACCGGACTCCTGAGGGTGGGGAGGTCCCATCCCCTTCCTGAAGGGCCTAGAAGTTGGGGGAGGAGAAGCATAAGCACCAGGTGTGGGAATCCCGACCTTGTGGGCGGGGAACCACTCCTCAGGCGGCAGGATTCTGTTAGGAAGAAGGTATAACTCTTGGGTCAAAGTCTAAGGCGCTGGGAAGAAAGCAGTGAGGTCAGAGCCCGCAGGAGTGGGGCGATTCTCCAAGGGAGGCAAGGAAGGGAAGTGGGAGCGGGCGACGCAGGGGAGAGGGACGATGTAAGGGTAGGGGCCGCAGTGAGAGGAGCCCCCAAGACCGGGAGGCCCTGCCACCTACCCTGCACTTGGGAGGGCCCCCAAGTTGGAGGGGTTGAAAGAGTGGGTAAGGCTCAGGGGAGAGCAGGGCCCCCAAAGGCATCCCAGGGTCCCCTGGAGGGGGATGGAAGCGGGGACTTAAGGGAATCCGTGAGCCCGGGGCGCTGGAGGCCCTGAAGGTCCAGTCTTGGGACTTTGTCCGAGGCCCGTGGGGGGAACAGTGAAAAGAAGGGGGATCCTAAGGTGGGGATGAGGCAGTGGGGCTCCCTGGTGGGCGAAGGAGACCCCTGCGCGGGATTCCCCCCTCCAAGTTTCGCTCGGCATCCCCAGGCCTGGGAAGGGTCTCGCCGGACGCGGCAGTTGCCACACAACCTAACAACGGCATCCGCGCAGGTTAGGCGCAGTAGCAAGAAAGTCCGGAGACCATCCGGGGAGACGACAACCAATCAGAGAGCGAGAGCGAGTGCGCGCTCAGAAATGTAGCCAATCAAAGAGCGAGGGTGCTTGTTCGCGGATCGGTCGGCGGGAGGGGGACTCGAAAGCAACGCGAACTCACTCGCCAATCAGAGCCAAGGATGACTGTCCCACGCTGCTGACGTAATGCGGGGTGGGCGGAGCTCAAACGCACGGCCGCCAGAGTTCCCCAGCGAATCGGAAGTTTCGCTGCCCCCGACTCAGGGGTTGATTGGTCACATTCAGAACTTGCCTGTCCATTTTGGAAGAGGGATAAAGGACATTCCCTTAGAGACCCAAGAGCCCGCCTGCGCTCTCTAGTGTGGGAGGAGGGCCTTAAAGAGCCAGGTCCTTCGTAAGTTGACGTCGGACCTTGATCATAGAAACAGGAGAAAACAGTGACAGAACAAAACGGGAAGCAATTCCGTTATGCCGGAATGGAGCAGGAAGCGCCAAATCGCGAAGAAGCGGGAATTCGAAAAGCTTAAGCGGCTTGCTTTAGGTCACTCGCTTGTAAGTAGCGGAGCTAGGATTCGAACCCTCATTTCCGACAAAATAGTCCTGCCTTAAAAAAAAAAAAATTGTCCTGCCTCTTTGGGATACGACGTAACGGATGGATGAGACCCGAATCTTAATCACACTCGCCAGGAAAGGAAGTCCTCCGCTTTGTGATAAAAATCTTTCGATTCCAGGGATGCCTGGGTGGCTTGTTGGTTAAGCATCTGCCTTCAGCTCAGATCATGATCCCGGGGTCCTGGGACTGAGTCCTTCATCGGGCTGTCTGCTCAGCGGCTCTCTGCTCAGAGTCTGTTTCTCTCTCTCCTTCTGCCTGCCTTTCTGCCTGCTTGTGCTCTCTCTCTGTGTGTCTGACAAATAAATAAAATCTTTAAAAAAAAAAAAAAGTCTTTCGATTCCAGCCACCTGGCCTTTGCTCACACTATTTCTTCTACATCAAATACCCACTCATTCTAGACCTAGCCCAAAGGCTACCTCTCCTAAAAACAACAACAACAACAACAAAAAACCCCCAAAGAACCGCCCCGCCTCCAGGCAACAATGTTCTCCTGGCTCCCAAACTCACCCCTTTGCCCTCGGCAGCATTTTCCCCGCTTGGAGCTCTTGTCCTGTTCCTGTTCGCAAGCTCTGATCACCCTGGAATGTTATCGCTCATCTCTGTGTCTGGCCCCCACCCCTCAAGACAGACTCCTTCGAGGGCAGGTGACAGGTCTGAATCACCAGCAACATCCAGCACAGGGCCTGGATTCCAGAGAACTCAAAAGGTAAAAGGCCCTATCTGGGCTTTTCCATCCTTAAAGTGGGATGTTGTGAACTTACGTTAAAAAAAAAATTCATATTAAAAAACACTGCTCTGGCCGAAAACTTTGCGTTATCTTTTTTTTTTTTTTTAAGATTTTATTGATTTATTTGTCAGAGAGCAAGAGCAGGGGGAGCTGCAGGCAGAGGAGAAGCAGGCTCCCCGCTGAACAAGGAGCCCCACATGGGACTCAGTCCCAGGACTCTGGGATCATGACCTGAGCCAAAGGCAGATTCTTAACCAACTGAGCCACCCAGGAATCCCAGACTCTGCATTATCCTTGATTCCTCATGAATCACCCCCCAGAAGCCCTACAGCAAATTCTGATGGTTCTTCTTCCAAAATACATCCTAAATCCTTTCACATCTTCCCATCCCCACTACCCCCACCCACCTTGGGAGTCACCACCACCCCTGGCCTGGAGTGATAGCAGCATCCTCCCTGGACTTGCTGTGACCACTCTTGCTTTCCACCAGAGCCTGTTCTCCAAACCGCTGACACAGTGCTTTTCTTAAAACATAAATCAAATTATGTCACACCTCAGTTTACAAATGCTCCAAGTCATCTCAATGTTCAAAAGTTAAAACAACCACAAAAAAAACCCCCAAAAAACAAAAAAACCCCAAAGTCTTCAGTGCAGCCTACCAGGTCCTACATAATCTGGCTCCTACTTGTGTCTCCATAAAGAGCACAGATTTGAGGTTCAAATTTCACTTGTGCCACTTCCTAGCTCTGTGACCTTGAGCTACTTACTTAGAGTCTGAGGCACAGTTTGATAATATGTGAAGTGAGGATTAAGTACATTAGAATTCTCAAAAAAATAAATTAGAATTATTAATTAAAATGGACCTCTATTTTATAAAATAACTGGGTAGTATTCCTCAAAATTGTTAAGGTTGGGAAAAGCCAGGAAAGACTGAGAAGCTGCTGCCGAACAGAGGAGACAAAGGAGATGTGGTGATCAATGGCATCCTGCATCAGATTCTGGAACAGAAAATGAAGGACTTTAGTGTGAAAACTGGTAAATTCCAAATAAAGTCTGGAGTCTGGCCAATAGTCATGTTAGTTTCTTAGCTGCAACAGAGGTTCCACAACAATGTAAGAAGATAACATTAGGGGAAGCTGGGTGAGGACTGTAGGAGAACTCTGTAGTATCTTTGTAACTTTTCTGCAAATACAAAGGTATTCCAACAGAGGGGTGCCTGGGTGGCTCAGTGGGTTAAGCATCTGCCTTGACTCCAGCCCACCTACTTTCCCCTCTGCCCTGAGGAGCATCCAGATGCCCTGATTGCCATATCTAAATATCCCTTTGGTCCTAAAGAACATCATCAGGCCCACTGAGGAAATGGCCAGAAATACAGCTGGAGATAGAGCAGGGGGCTGAGGTCCTGACTCCTGGGTCCAAGGGAGGAGGGGGCCTGGGGTCTGGATTGCTGAGTCTGAGCATGGAAGGAGCTCTGGGACCAGACTCTGGGTCTCGAGGAGATGGGCGCTGCAGCCTGAGATACGTGGGGTCGAGGAATTAGATCCCACGGGCCCAGCGTACTTTGCCGCGGCCCCGCACACCCCAAGAGCCACGCCCCACTCTGGACAAAGTCCCGTCTACTTTCTTTCAGACCCCTCCGCGCCGCCCTGGGCCCTGGAGAAACCGAGTCGAAGGTGCCAGAAGCGACTTGAGACACCCCTGTAAAGATGGAACAGCAAGAGGAAGGGACTGGGCCCGAGGGGTAAGAGACGCAAGACCCTCCCCATGGGGAGGACAGAGACCAGAGAGGGAAGGGGACAGAGAAAAACAGAGACAGAGTGGACCGACTCAAAGAGAGTATCAGAAAAAACGAAAAAAAAAAAAAAGTCTCAAGTATCATCAGTTAGAAACAGAATCTCAGCGATCTTATTGACAGAGCTGAGCGAGATACTTTAGGAACAGGGACACAGCTAGAAACAGATATTCCTGGAACAGGGAGAAATTTCAAGAAGGAGCCAGGAGAATCAAAGATACCAAGAACAGCCATAGAGCTGGAGAAATAATAATAATAATTGTCAAACCCAGGCCTTTCCTATGCACCTTTGGTACCACCAAGAGCCATCTTTTGGTTTGAAAAATTAAGGTTCAGCACAGGGAAGTGATTGGCCCGGAAACACACCTTGAGCGAGGCAGCCTGGAGCTGGAATTTCGTTCCGGCTGATGCTGAAGTTCTGGCTGAGAGATGGGAAGAATAAATGAGAGAAAGATTAAGAGACTGAGAGAGAGAGAGAGAGAGATTGAGAGAAGTGGGTAAGGAAGTCAGAGGTGGATGCAGAGCTGAATGGACTCCCAGGAAAAGGGCTGGACCGCAGTAGGGAGGACAGAGAGATGGTGAGACCCGCTGACCTGTCCTCTTGTCATTCCAGGAACAACCTGTCCCTGCCATCACCAGGGACCAAGCCGTGGACCCCTGCACCTTTCCCAGCCTTGCCACCTTTCCCCCTGGGCACCCCAGACCCAGCCCCCCACCTGGGGCTCCCTGAGAGCTTGGCCTCTGTCACCGTCCCCATCCGTCTGGATGCCCTCTCCTACCTCCTGCACAGTGCCCTGATGGGGGCCTACACCCTTCAACAGTCCTTGCCCTCCTGCCCCTGCACCCCCCAGGCATGCTGCACCCAGCCAGGCATGGCCACAAGGCCATCCAGGGGACGCGGGGGCTGGGGCGTCCAGCGCAGGCCAGGCAGGGGCCAGGGCCAGCAGCAGTGGAGACCTGGAAGGGCCAAGAGGGGCTGTCTGGGGGGGTCTGGGGCTGGCCCCAAGACTCCGCCGGTGATGCCAGCATCACCACCAACGCTGCCTGACCAGGATGGGAGGAAGGAAGCCCGAGGGCAGGAGGCGCCCCAGGACGTGCCGCCTGCTGCAGCAGAAGACTGGGAGACAGAGTACTAGGACCCTGGAGGCCCAGCTCCCCAGACCCCCGAGAGGGACCCCCCAGGGTCGCCAGGAGGGTTTTCCTGGAGCCCAGGGTGACCTCAGCTATGGCAGAGATACCCCAAGAGACATCTTGCTCCCACGTTTCTTCTCCCAAAACCACAGCCTCTGGAGTGGGTCCTGCGAGTCACCCCATGAAAACCGGAGCTGATTTAGGATCCCACGCCAGCAAAAGCCCCGAGCCTCGTATCTGTGCCCAAAGCCATGCGTCTCCCCGTTCCCAACACCACCCCCAACTACAGTGACAGCCCCAACCCCGTCCCCCCTGCCTCTGGAGCCCCAGTCTTGTGCCCACTCTCAGTATCATATCCCCAACCCCACTCATTCCCATTTCCTTCCCCATCTCCACCCTCAGTCCCAGCTCTGCATCCTCCTCCTCTGCCTACCTCGGGCCAACCCAATGCTCATCCTTAACTGCCTCCTAAACTTGACCCCAAACCCAGCCCATCTTCGACCCCAGCCAACCCCATCCCATCCTCCTCCTGGTCCCAGCCCCAACCATGACATGCCCCGTGGCCCATCTGCAAAGAACCCCATTGGCCCAACATACCCAGACACCTGCCACCCCCTCGGCCCCATTTCCTGCCCTTGGGTGTGGGGAGCCCTGGTTGAACAATAAATGGACGACCGGCCCCATGTCTTGTGTCTCTGTGTGTGTGTGTGCTTACACAGCTCAGGCTAACCCAGCGGGTGCTGTGAGCAAGGCCTGTGAAAGGGTGGTAGGGTCGTTGGGAGGGTCACAGAGAGAGGCCAGTGGGGCCAGGGGTTGCGGGGAGGGAGCACTTGGATCCCTGTTTCAGCGAATTCCATCTGGGGCCTCTGCCACCATTGCACTTTTGCCTGCTGGAAGCTGCTGGGCCACGGGCCATTGTGTGGGGAGGCTTAAGGGATTTGGGGGACCCAGGGAGCAGAGAGGCCAGCGACCTGGCTCAGCTCAGTCCGCACAGAAGGGCCGAGGCAGACAGAGGGCTTGTGACGGGCTCTGCCACTCAGGTAGGGACCAGGCATTGGACCTATAGGCCCCCTCCTCCCCCACGACCTAAGGGTCTGTCCTTCAGCTCCTTCTTCTCCTGGGGGCCTGGTGGGGTCCCAGCCCCTAGCCCCCTCCTCACTTAGGACCCGGAGTCCAGGCCTCCAACTCCCCCCACCCCAGGACCCAGGGGCCCAGGCGCCCAGCTCCTTCCTCTTCCAGGGACCCGGTGTCCCAGCCCCTAGCCCCCTCCTCACCTGGGATCTGGAAGTCTAGGTCCCCGGCTCCTCCTTCCTCAACTGGGAGCCCAGCTCCTGACCCCATCTCTCCCCGTCTCCACAGATCACCATGTACAGCTTCATGGGTGGCGGCCTCTTCTGTGCCTGGGTGGGGACCATCCTTCTGGTGGTGGCCACAGCGACAGACCAC
Source organism: Callorhinus ursinus (assembly GCF_003265705.2). NCBI lineage: Eukaryota > Metazoa > Chordata > Mammalia > Carnivora > Otariidae > Callorhinus > Callorhinus ursinus. The sequence continues at coordinate 454,292 of NW_027397133.1, forward strand.
TGGATGCAGTACCGGCTGTCGGGGTCCTTCGCCCACCAGGGCCTGTGGCGATACTGCCTGGGCAACAAGTGCTACCTGCAGACAGAGAGCATCGGTAAGGCTCCGGGGCGGGGTCTGCGCCGGGCCTGGGGTGAGAGCCCCCCACGGGGCACAGCCTCGCCACCTTTCGGCTTGTGGAGAACTCTGTGGCCCAGAGAGGGAAAGGGACCAGCCAAAGATCGCTCAGCACAGAAGGGGCAGAACTGGGACGTCAGGATTTTTTTTTCCTAGTACAATTACTCCTGGCACGGAGTCAGGTAGAGCAGTTGCGGGGGGGCTGGCGTTGTCAGAATAGCATTTCCTCAATATCGACGACGTATCAAGGGCTAGGCTGGGTACCGTGGGATACAGAAGCAATGCGGACCCTAAATTTGCTAAATACTGGATGGTAGTTTTTAATACCTACTGTGCGCCAGGCTTTGTAATATATCTGTCTATATGTACATGTCTATATATGTATATGTATATATGTGCATATTATAACATATGTTGTAAAAATGGAGAAAAATAGCTCTTCCAGCATAAGGTTCTTGCAAGCTACATTATGATAACATATATTATATATAAGATGATATATATTATATAATATACTATATATCTCTATGTATCTCTCTCCATATGTGTATACATATACATACGTACCTACATATATATGTATATATGGAGAGATACATATATTGTATATTATATCACATAATATATTATAATGTGCACTATATATTAATAAATCAATAATATGCAATATGCTTTATACAGTAATAAATTAATAATATATAATGTGTATTATATATTCATAAATTAATAATATATAACATTACCAATTTTTTATGTACTAAATAGTGTAGTGGTAGTAGTAGTAGTAATAATAATGACTGGCATTTATTGAACGTTATTGAGTCCTACATGCTCTTCTAAGTGCTTGACATGGATTAATGCCCTTTGGTCTCCCAGCAACACTGAGGGTGGTACCACTGTGTCTAGGAATAAAACATGAGACTTGCCCTCAAAAATCCAAACATTCTCTCCAGGGGGTTTTGGGAGGAGGAGCCAACCCTCCTGAGCCCTGTATTGGGCCAGATTTCAGCCACCCCATCTCACTGAACCTGCCTGGGGAGAGGCAACAGAACGCCCCGGTGCAGGAGGGGTAAACCGAGGCAGGAAGCAGTGGAAAGACTTGCCCCAGCCGCCAGCTCCCGAGCTCGGTCAGCCTCCTGACTTCATGCATGCCTTTCATTTCCGGAGGCCTCATTCGTCATGCTTCTACCATTTCTCCCTCTTCAGCCTGGGGACGCCCCAAGGACATCCCCTCTGTCTTCTCTCTGTTGGGGATGGGGGGAGAGGGAGGCGTGATGGAGGTCTGCAAGTTCATTTGACCTCAAAACCGAAATCCTCAGGGACGTACCTCACCCTGATTGATTGCTGGGTATCTGTTCAAGCAGCTGGCTCACCGTGCACATCAACTGTAACTGGCTCACCAGCCTCCAAGCAGGGGACGTGAACTTGCAGGGGCCAAACACAGCCGCAGACGTGTGTGTATAGTGTTTTTAAAGTTTCTTACGTCTCTGCCAGAATTTAAAAATTTGGAGATTTTAGGTATAAAAATCGGGACTTGTAGCTGTCTTTGAAAAATCCAGTTTTGCATCCTTCAAAGGTGGCCTCCCAGTCAGGGTCCCTCAGGAGACAGGTGGCACGCCGTGATTTGAACAGAGAGCGTTTTCTCTGAAGATGGAGCTGAGAAGCAGTAATGGGTAACCGGGGATGGGACACCGCAGCCCCCACCCCAGCCTGCTGGGGGACAGATATGCTGCTCTTTTTTGCAGCTACAGGCAAGCCTCAGAGGCCTTTGCATTTTCCACTCCCACCTCAGCACAACCATGGGAAGGACGCAGGCGATAACATGCCCCATGAGCCCTGCAGACTTTTATTTTTATTTTTTTTTTTAAGATTTTATTTGACAGAGAGAGACACAGCAAGAGAGGGAACACAAGCAGGGGGAGTGGGAGAGAGAGGGAGGAGCAGGCTTCCCGCTGAGCAGGGAGCCCGATGTGGGGCTCGATCCTAGGACCCTGGGATCAGGACCTGAGCCAAAGGCAGACGCCTAACGACTGAGCCACCCAGGCGCCACCCTGCAGACTTTTAAATACCCAGAGGCATCCAGAGTTTCCTGGGGCTGCCATGACAAAGGACCACAGACTGAGTGACTCAAACAACAGAAATGTACCGTCTCACAGCTCTGGAGGCTGGAAGTCTAATAACCAAGGTGTCTGCAGAGTTGGTTCCTTCTGAGGCTATGAGGGATAATCTGTTGCCTGCATCTCTCCCAGCTTCTGGTGGTGGTTGTCTGGCAATCTTTGGCACTCCTTGGCATGTGGATGTATCATCCTGATCTCTGTCTCCATCTTTACATGGTACCCCCCACCCTCCTAAATGTCTGTCTTTCTCCAAATTTCCCCATTTTGTGAGGATACTAAGTCGTTTTGGATTAGGAATCCGCTCTGCTCCAAGTAGGACTTCATCTTAACTTCCACATGTGAATTTGGGGGCTGGGGGAGAGACACCGTTCAACCCATAACAACATCCATGGAGAAACAGCCAGCAATTTTTCTTACCGAGGTTCACACAAGACAAAAGAGTACATTTTGCAAAGATCCAGACTTTTCATTTTTCAGTGGCGGGATCCAGGCTCTGTCCCAGGTACACAGGTGTCATGGGTCCTCTGAGAGACAGAATAGCCAAGCAGTTAAGAACAAGGGCTTTGGTGCTTGGTTGTCAACGCCAGTCTTAGTGCCAATTATGGGGCACTGGATAAATCGCTGTACCTCTCTGAGCCTTAGTTTCTTCACGCCTGAAAAATGGGGATTAAAAATAGTACATACAGCAAGATGAGGGGATCATAACTGTTATTCCCAGGGCATGTCCTAAAGGGGCAGCCCAGCGCCAAGCACAAGAGATGAATGATTCTCAGTGCTCCACGTTCATTCACTCAGCATGTGCCCTGAGCACCCGCTATGCGCCAGGCGCCTGGTGCTGGAGATGGAGCAGTGAATGAGAAAGCAAGACCTTTGTCCTCACATAACTGAGCAACCAGCGGGGAAAGACAGACATAAATAAGTTAAAAATAAATAAATAGGTCATTTTCAGGTATGGGCAAGTGGTTATCAAGGAAGTGAAAGAGAGTGGTGGGAGAGAGGGTAGGAAGTGATTAGCAGGAGAATAGCGGGGAATCAACACTCAATCGTCATTCATTCATTCATCCATCCACGAAACATTTCTCCAGGCCAGTTGCAAACCAAACTTGTGCTGGGGGTGTTCTCCAGGCAGAATCCTGGCCTCAGCGAGCGATCAGGCTGGAAGGGGAAACAATCCAAAGAGCCACAGCCCAGAGCAGGGGATGAGGATGATACCCGAGGGGTGAAAGGGTACTTCGCAGAGGGGATTTGGGAGCTGGGCTGTGGAGGATGAATAGGAGCTTGCTAGGGGAAGAGAGCATTTGTTTGCAGAGATGAAGGAGGAGGTGGGTCAGGCACGTGGGGAGAGGCAAGGCATCCCGGCCCTCAGGGATAGCAGCGTTCGCCACTGAGGGCAGGGGCTGGCATGGGAGTGACCGTTCGGTGCTACCACAGCTTATTGGAATGCCACCCGGGCCTTCATGATCCTGTCTTCCCTGTGCGCGACATCGGGCATCATCATGGGCATCCTGGCCTTCGCTCAGCAGCCCACCTTCACCCGCCTCTCCCGGCCCTTCTCCGCGGGCATCATGTTTTTCGCCTCCAGTGAGTGGACCCACCTTCCCCGTCTCCCCACCCCCACCCCCAGCGTCCCTACCCATTTCCATCCCCAGCACCACTGTCCTGGCGGGGAGGGGTTCCTCCTCAATTCTCAGCTCCATGGCCATCCTAATCTCACCCCAACCCCAAGCCCAGCTCCAAGACTGGTTCTAATGCCTAACGCCAGCATCTTCTTACATCAGCCGCTGTCCCGCGGTTCGGGGCCGGCACTAACCACCCCCCCCCCCCCAGGCTTAAGGGCACGATTCCTAACAAAGCTGCCCCATTTCAGTTGCAAGAGGGGTCCCCAGGTCATCTGCCCTTTTGACCCACTGGCTACAGGGGTCCCCAGGACCCAGTCAGTTTCAAAAATTTGCTAGAAGTCACAGAACTCAAGAGAGCACTCCATTTACAATTACAGATTTATTATAAAGGGCACACCTCAGCACCAGCTCTAGCAAGAGATGCACAGGGTGAAGCCAGAGAGGGTCTTGAAGGCCGAGCTTCTGCACCCTCCCCCCAGAGTGTCCCACTGAGCTGTTCACCAGCCAGGAAGCTCGGGCGCACTTCGGCATCTGGAGTTCCTGCTGGAGTTTCCTTGACTGAGTCACTGACCCTGTGACTGAACTTAATCTCTAGCTTCCTTCCCAGAGGGTGGTCGGATACCAAGTGGCTTAAAGCCCCTCCCGGCTGTTCTGGGCTGTTCTGGTCCGTGGCTGGTCCTTCTGGTGACCAGGTCCTACCCACTGTCATCTCAGCTCATCAACGTAAATCCAAGAGGCTCAACAATAACAAAGACACTCCTATTACTCAGGAAATTCCAAGGATTTAGCGTCTCCCTCCCAGGACCCAGAGCCCCAAACCAGCCCGTTCAAATTCTTTATTACACAGCACAGCCCCGTCCCATCCCCACCCCAACCCTACTCCTGAGGCATCCCACCCTTTTCCCTTCCCACTCCTACCCGGCCCTCCACCTTCCTCAATCTCACTCCCACCCGGGTCTGGAAAACCCCACCCCCACCCCTTTTCCCACCCTCCTCCCCCCATCTTCTCTCACCAGCCTTTTTTGTCCTGTTGGCCTTGGCCATTTACACTGGAGTCACCCTCAGCTTCCTCGGTCGCCGCTTTGGGGACTGGCGCTTTTCCTGGTCTTACATCCTGGGCTGGGTGGCCTTGCTCATGACCTTCTTTGCAGGTACGAGGGCTTGGGGGTGGGAAGTTCAGCGTCCGTGGCAGAGTGGGCAGCACTCCAGAGGGCGAGATGATGGGGTATCCCACAGGGTCCCCCCCAGCACTGAGCCAGAAGACAGACACCCAGGGAGAGAGGGAGTGCTGTTTTGGGGTCTTGGGTTGGGAGCCCAGGTTAGGAGGACTTGGGGGGCCAAATGGGATCTCTTCTCATGCAGGGATTTTCTACATGTGTGCCTACCGGATGCATGAATGTCGGCGCCCGTCTGCTCCCCGCTGAGCCCAATGTACCCCCAACTTCATCTGGAAGTTAAAATGGGGCCACTGAAAAGGAGGGGGAGGGTCTAGAGGCCTGCAGTCCTGGTTCCTTTGGGCAGGAGGGGGCTCAGTCCTGGACTCTGGGTGGGGGCCTCTGACTCCTGCGTCCCAAGGGGGAAGGAGGGAGAAGGGGGCCTGGTGGGAGGCAGTTGAGATGACCCAAGGCCCAGCCCACGAAGAGGGGGTGTTAGAGAAATGGGATCTCCAGTTAGAGCGACTTTTTGAGAGCCTAATAAAACTGATATGAAACTCCTAAGGTGTGGTCCTTGAGGGTTTGGGGTGATGAGAAACAGGTGTGAGTGGTGGATGGGGTGGGGGTGGTTGGATTCCTGCAGGCCAACCTGCTCGGTCTCTGTAGGGATGGGGACAGACATGAATCACACAGTCCCCACCCAGGGGTTAACTATGACCTCTAGGAAATAGATGTGTAGGTCCAATTCTGGGTGTGTGTGTGTGTGTGTGTGTGTGTGTGTGTGTGTGTGTGTTTCCTAAGCCCACATCACCAAGCAACTCAGTTCTGACACTATCTATGCAGAGGTAGTGTTAGATCCCACAAGTGGAGGACTCAGTCCTAAAGACCGCCCCCCACCCCCACCTCAGATACCATCACAAGTGCAGCTTCTCACCTGGGCTTCTGGTCAACCAGCAGTAGATTGGAAGTTTCCATGACTCACTCTTTGGGTTTGATTAATTTGCTAGAGCAGCTCACAGAACTCAGAGAAAGATTCCACTTACTAGATCACCAGTTTACTATAAAAGGATATAACTCAGGAATAGCCAGATGGAAGGGATGCACAGGGCAAGGTGTGGGAAGAGGACAAGGGGCTTCTGTGCCCTCTCCAGGGGGCCACTCTCTCCATTACGCACGTGTTCACCAACCTGGAAGCTCTCTGAACCCAGTCTTTGTGGGTTTTCATGGTGGCTTCATTACACACAGGCATCCTTGAGTGCATCATTGGCCACTGGTGATTACTCAGTCTTCAGCCCCTCCCTCCCCAGGTTGGGGGCTGGGACTGAAAATTCCACACGTTGTTGGTTCCCCTGGCAACCTGCCCTTACTCTCAAGTGCTTACCCCGGGCCCCCAGTTGCCTCACTAATGTAGCAAATACAACTTCAAGGCCCTCATCACCTACGAAATTCCAAGGCTTTTAGCAGCTTTGTGCCAGGAACAGCACAAAGACCAAATATATATTTCTTATGAATCATAATATCAGTGGGATACTACGATAAACGAAAAGACCTGTGGAAAAAACCACCTCGCCGTCCACTCACATCGTCTCCACTCAGCATTCCTAACTGCCCCTCGCCTCCCTGGATGGGCCCCTCCAACTGGAAGCACCAGATCGCTGATCTGCACCCCCTCCTGACTCTTCACACACCGTGCGAAGTCATGACCTTCACCTTCTCATTCACTCATTCATTACTTCATTCAATAAGCTGTGCCCAATTGCCATGAGATTTACTGATATCTATCATAAAATAATAAGACCATTTAGCAAGGCCCATTCTAATAATAAGAATAATAATTACAACCTACGCTAAAACTCTCATATTAATAGAGGCTTACTCCCTAGAAATATTTATTGGGGACTCCACAAATAACAATAGTACCATATTTATAGAGGCTTCCTCTACTAACAATGGCAATTGAGGCCTTCTCTAATCGTAATTTATTGAGGTCTATTTAAGGAGACATATTTACTGAGGCTCCCTCCAGGAATCATATTTATAGGCGTTTATTCTAGCAATAATAATGATGTGGTAACTCCAGACTCATCTCCGATATCCACTTGAAAAGAAGAGGCATCTCAAATCTCCCGTGTCTTAGTCTCTCCCACGTCCCACACCAACTCCTCCCGTATCTCTCCATCTCGCCCCGTTGTCATTCAGCTGCTCCAGCCAAGAGTGGTGGGATCATCCTCAGCTGCTTTGTTGCGTCCCACATCTGATTCATCAGCGAGTGCCGTTGGCTCCCACCTTAAAGAGGTGTCCAGGAAGAATGAAGAGGGGGAAATCGGAGGGGGAGACGCACCATGACAGACTATGGACTGTCAGAAACGAACTGAGGGTTCTAGAGGGGAGCGGGGTGGGGGGATGGGTTAGCCTGGTGATGGGTATTAAAGAGGGCACGCTCTGCATGGAGCACTGGGTGTTATACACAAACAATGAGTCATGGAACACTACATCAAAAACTGATGATCTGATGTATGGTGATTAACGTAACAATAAAACATTTTTTAAAAATGCGTCCAGAATTTGATTCCTTGCTCATCCAGTTACCACCCTGATCTTGTTTCACCGGGCTTATGGCCTCAGCCTTCTAACCGGCTCTAGTGCCCCTTCTCTCCTTCTGCTCCCCCGGCAGCCCATTCTCTACACAGAGGGATTTTCGTTAAGGGATGATTCAAATCACGCCACCCCTCAGCTCTAAACCCCCCAGTGGCTCCCAGCTCCAATGAAAAGCTAGTCTATCAAGGTCATACAAGGTGTCCTTTGACTCAATCCTCCCTCCCTCACTGCAGCTCAGGGGCCCCCAAGACCGCCTTCGGTTTCAACGATTCGCTAGAAGGAACCACTGGAAAGCTGTTATGCTCAGGGTTACAGATGATCATAGCCAAAGGATACAGATGAAAATCAGCCAAGGGAAGAGGCTCGTAGGCAGCGTCCAGACCAGGTGCGAGCTTCCAGTTGTCCTCTCCCAGTGGAGTCACACGGACAGCGCTCACCGCGTCCACCAACAATGTGTGACGATATGCACAGAGGACTGTCCGCTGGGGAAGTTCAGTCCAGCCTTGGCGTCCCGCGGTTTCACTGTCCAGGGTCCGAGGCAGTTTTGTAGGCATGGATAAATCACATGGCTGACCTCAGTTACTCAGTCTTTGGCCCCACCAGGGGTCATCCTGACACGGCGTGGCCCAGGGCCCCCGCCATAAACCACACAGACAGGACACACCATCTAGCGTGGCTCAAGGACCCCAGGTGTTCAAAGACACTTATCGGGCAGGACATGCCAAGGATTTAGAAGTTACTTCTGGGGGAGCCTGGGTGGCTCAGTTGGTTAAGCGACTGCCTTCGGCTCAGGTCATGATCCTGGAGTCCCGGGATCGAGTCCCGCATCGGGCTCCCTGCTCGGCGGGGAGTCTGCTTCTCCCTCTGACCCTCCCCCCTCTCATGTGCTCTCTCTCTCTCTCTCTCTCTCATTCTCACTCTCTCAAAATAAATAAATAAAATCTTTAAAAAAAAAGAAGAAGTTACTTCTCAGGGGACAGGCCACTCTAGTCCTTTGTCAAGGTTAATGCTTGGCTTCTCACTTACCCTGCTCTGAGCCTTGCCGGCCACCATACTGGCACAGGTGTGGGCCCCCTCTCCCCCCGCCCCGCCGGACGGCTACTTTCTAAATGTCTGTCAGGTTTTTGCCCCAAAGTTACCTTTTTCACCGAGATGCCGCTGACTACCTTATCTGAAATCACAACGCACTTTCTCTCCCACTTGTTTGTTTTGCTTTTAAAGATTTTATTTTTAAGTAATCCCTACACCCATCGTGGGGTTCGAACTCACGATCCTGAGATCAAGAGTTGCATACTCCACCGACTGAGCCAGCCAGGCGCCCCTCAGCTCACTATTCTTAGCTGATAGTTTCCATCTAACGTTCTTTATTTTTTTTTTTACACCAGAGTGGATACATGAAGCTACATTCTACTAGACAACAATTAGACTAAAAGATTTAGTACATTTTTATCATCATGATAGACTGCGTTAAACTTTATTAACAGAGTAGGCCTCAATAGAATTGAGGGTGCCTTCCGTAATAACTGGTTATAAGCAGCATTTGGGTCTTTACTATAGTGTGCATAGTGTAGGTTCGGCGGGGGTGAGGGACTCATGTGCTTTGCACACCAATATTCCCTCAGGGTGTGGCATAGTGCCTGACCTACAAGAAGTGCTGGTGGAATCAAAGATTTCCAGGGGCACCTGGGTGGCTCAGTCGGTTAAGGGTCGGACTCTTGATTTTGGCTCAGGTCATGATCTCAGGGTGGTGGGATGGAGACCTGCATCGGGCTCTGGGCTGAACATGAAGCCTGCTTGGGATTCTCTCTCCCTCTCCTTCCCTGCTCGTGCTCTCTCTGGAGATAAGGATGGGGTAGCGATGGCAGACGGGCTCTGAGCTCTGGCACTCCCTTGACCACACACCCATAGCCCAGATTCCTGAAGCCCGTCTGCTGCTCTTCACTAGACCTACACGCACCACCATTTTTGTGTTGGTGCCCCTGCTGCTTATGACCTGAATCTGCCCCCGGGAGACTGTCCTCGTGAGCATGTTCTCAGGAGTGGCCAGTTACCTCGGTGGTGAGGGTCTGGGTGAGAGATGGGGGCCGGCAAACTAAGTCTCCAATAACGGAAGAGGCCCCGGCCTCTTGAGTCACTCTGGGTCTCCCCTTCACCGGCTGTGGTGGGACTGCTGGCTCAGGTCATCTTCGTGACAGAGGCCTTCTTCCAGGCCACTCCCCGATGCACAGAGGTCATGTGTGCCTGCGCCTTCCACCCGGGCTGTGGCACTTTCACACCTTCACCTGACACCTGCTCATCCCGATCCCTGTATGGGAAGAGGAGGCCAGTGCTGGGAGGATGGGACGGTCCTGCGGGCTGCCCCTGCCCCTCAGGCACCCTGATCTTGGCAATGAAGCCCAACACACGGGAGGCCCTGCTCAAGGCAGAGCTGTCTGTGAACTTTTATCAGAGGAGGATGTGGGCGTGTCTTGCTCTCCACAAACTTCCAGAATTGTGATCCACCGTTTGCTTGCCTTGGGGATAAGCTCCATGCAGGGATCCCGGAGTCTGAGCCCCTGCCTGCCTGCCTCCTCCTCAGGACTCGAGTCCAGGCATCCAGCCCACTTTTCCTTCAGCCGCAAGCATCCTGGCCTCCAGCCTCCTCCTTCCACGGAGACGCTAGAATTGGGGCCTCCCTCTTCCAGAATGGTAGGTTGCGGAACCCAGAGGGAAGCATGACACAATCCCCAACTGTCCCCTTTGGCCACATCCCCCCGTTTAACTCACACCCTGGTCTCATCTGTCACCTCCCACCGTGAGGCCCCCAAGCCTCTCTCACACCTCTTCCAGGAAGTCTCCTCTGATGTTGAGGGTTCCGAGGGTGGGAGGTATAGAACCTAAAACAGAGGCAAGTTCTGAACCACCACCCAAACCACTGATGGTGTGACACCCTCCCCACCACACACTGTGAGGGGAACCGGACCTCTCTGGGGGGAGGACGTTGTCGGGGCAACCAGGAAGGGAGGGTGGAGGGCAAGATGCATCTGCCCGGAACTGCGCGAAACCAAACCGGCCTGGTTTTAGAGTCTTAAAGGCTTCTCTTTCTTGAGCTCAGAGGACCCAAGGGTCCAGATCACCAGTCTCTTCATCCCCAGGACGCAGACACCCAGTCCTCACCTCCATGGAGCTCTGCCGGTCCTTGGCCCTACTCACTGGCTCCCTGGGCCTGGTGTCCATCCTGATTGCTCTGAGCACGGATTTCTGGTTCGTGGCTGCGGGGCCCAGCTTTTCATTACACTCGGGGCTCTGGCCAAAGTTTGGCACCGAAGTACCAGGTAAGGGATAGTGGTCTCTCTCCTGTTGGGGGCGGTGGGCTGCCGGAGGGGCAGGCACTGAAGTCTTACCTCCGAGCAGGCTACATCCGCGTGACGCAGAGCCTCAGCATTCTGGCCACCCTGTGGGGACTGTTGTCGGTGATCTTCCTGATCATGTCCTGCATCCCCTCACTGTCCATTCGAGGCCACCCGTTCCTCGCCTCTTCCATCATGGCTTTCGCTGCAGGTAGACTCTGGGCTGCCCTTGGGCTCTGGGGACCTGTGAGTTCCCTCAGAGGGGCTGAGCCCTCTCTCTTGTCTTCATCCCCAGCCATTTCTGCAGTGGTGGCCATGGTGGTCTACACCAGCGAGCGGTGGAACCAGCCTCAGCACTCCCAGATCCAGACCTTCTTCTCCTGGTCCTTCTACTTGGGCTGGGTTTCAGCTGTTCTCTGGCTCTGTACAGGTTACTGCTTCTCCCGGACCCGGAGAGGGCAGCTGGGGGCTCTGAGACAGCAGGGTGGGGGCTAATGCTAACCTCTTTCTGCCACCCCCAGGTAGCCTGAGTCTGGCTGCTCACTGTGGTCGCCCCCGGCCTGGCTATGACACCTTGTGAGCCGGAGGCGAGACAGGCAGGATGAAGCACTACCGCGGAAGCTCTCACCAGGAGCCGCAGGCCCCCACGGCCCTCCCTCTAGCCCTTACCCCCAGCCCTGCCGCCACCCCTCCATTTGTTTCTTCATCCATTCAACAAGAATTTGCTGGGATCTGGTTTTTCTGAGATTAATTCAGCCACGACATTAGCTGAGGGCAAGCCGGCTCCCTGGTGGGCGACACTAAGCGCCTAGAAAGGAGTCAGAGCCCCCACCTGCCGTCAGGGGGCTCCTGCGCATGGAGCCGGGGCAGGAGGGGACTCAGGCAGGGCCCCACGTTGGCTCCCTCCTCCCGCCCTTGTCTTCCCCTGTGTTTCTACCTTGAAACCCTGCCCTTTCTCTTTTCTCCGTGGTCTTTCCCACTTCAGTGCTCTTTCCCTCTCACGCCCCTCCCTGATTTCGTCACCCTTGTCTTCACTCTGGTCCTCTTCGCTCCCTTCATGAATTCATGTGCTCCTTCAGTGGGCTTTTCCTGAGCTCATCCTTTCTGCTTGGTCTCCCTGGGGATGCTGATGGGAGTCTGACCCGGGCCCTGCCCACTGGGGGCTGCAAGTCCAGGCAGAGCCTGGGATGGTGGGGACAAAGACGGACTGTGACAGGGGGGGGGGGGGGGGGAGGGTGCTTAGGGGCTTCTCGAAGGCCAAGGAAAGGCCATCCAGGCAGAGGGACCCAAAGGTGGAGGTGTGGAAAGCCTGGAGGTTTTCAGGGGATGGAGGACAGTGCTTTGTGGTGGAATGCAGAATGCAGGGGTGGTGGGGCATGAGGATGGAGAAGCAGGTGGGAGCAACGGCCCAACGGTCACAGGGACTCTCTCCTGAGGGCAGTGGGGAGCTAGGAGGAGGTTGGGAGCTGGGGAGGGACAACGCCAGTTCCAGGTGCCAGAAAGACCCCTCTGGGGCATGCAGGGAGGCCCAAAGGGAGAGAGGAGCTTGGCAACGCAAGGGGTGCAACTGGGACCAGGGCGTGAGGTGGGAAAGAGGGAAGGAGCCAGAAAGATTTGGGGGGAGAGGGCAGAAGGAACCAGACTCAGGGATTCAAGGGCTTTGTGGAGTGACGGGCAAGAGGGAGCAAGGATAGTGCCCAGGGGAGCGGCACAACCAACCAGGTGGGATGGTGGAGTCATCCCTGGTTTGGTGGAAGATGCTGAGCTCGGCCAGGATATGGCTGTCGGGGGTCTGGGAGAGGGACCCAGTGAGGAAGCTCCTCTGGTGAGAAGGGGCAGGATGGAGGTTCCAGGGAAACGGGCACAAAGTGGAGGGAGGAGGAGGAGCAGGGGCTTGTGTGGGGACCTAAGGGGGCACAGTTGGGAGAGCTGGGGACCTGCAGAGCTTATGAGATCAAGGGAAGCGTTTTCACAAGGTTATGATCTACTATGTCATGGCCTTTCAGCTCCCCACACACCTGCCATCTGACTGAGCTGTCTCTGTGTTAGAGGAGTTGCTTAGGTGTGTGCGTATGTGTGTGTATGTGGGTGGGTGGGCGGTTATCTCTTTAAATGGCTGATGGGAGAGGGGATTCTGGAACTCCTCCTGCCTCACAGAGACCCAGTCTCCCTTCCCCCACCCCTCTGGACTCTGTGTCTGAGAAGCCCTGGGAGCTGGGTGTGAGTCACTCAGGTGGGTGTGTGTATGGGGGTGGGGAGGGCACTGGACAGGCTAAAGGGACATTCCACTGGTGAAACACAGGGTCTCTAAGCAGTGATTCCTTGGGGGTGAGGTCTCAAGGCCCCCAATAGGAGCAGTAGGTGATGAAGGTGTTGGGTTTGGGGAGGGCCTGAAGGAGGGGTCCCCAGACAGCGGTGCTCGGGTGCAGTCAGACATGGAGGGACATGTGGGAGGGGGTCTCGAGGACCAGGAGAGGACCCAGGAGAGGGGTCTGGGGATGGGAGGGGTGTTGGCGAATCTTGAGTGTGTGGCCCTCGGCAGCAGCCTCCCTGGCATGGGGGTGAAGCGGAGCCTTCAGAGCGGGGGCACCTTGCTGGGCTTCTTGGCCCAAATCCTCACGATTCTCTCCACTGCCACCAACTACTGGATCCGCTACCCCGGGGGCCACAGTGGCTTGTGGCAGGAGTGTAACGGCGGCACCTGCTCCAACATCCCCTGCCAGAGTGAGGCCCGGCCCGCCCAGATGTCCCCCACTGGGCAGACAGCCCCCAGCACAGACCGCAGCTGGGCACATCCCCCACCCTCGCCCCTTCCACTCCAGTCTCAGGGTCCACCTGCTCCCCCGCGACAGAGACTACCACGAACCCCCACTTCCGGACCTACTTCCCTGTTGCGACATTAACTGCCCCTCATGAAGTAACTTCCAAGTCCCCATCCAAACCTTCAACTCTGCTCCCGGCCCCGTACCGGCGGGTCGGGGTGGTGGCCAGGGGCGGCGCCAGGGCGGGGCTGAGGCGGCCGCTCTCCCCAGCCATGCTGGCGGTGACCGGGGCGTGCATGGTGCTGGCGGCGGGCTCCGGCATCGTGGGTTTGGTGATGGGGCTGCGGATTCTGTGCCACGAGGGCGACTCGCGGGGCCAGACTACGAGCGGCATCTTCTTCCTTTACGGTGAGACGGCAGCGGGCCCTCAGTCACAGGGTGGGCCTGGGGGTTGCAGGGGGCAGGGGCCCAGGGGTCGCGCTTTCAGGCGCGGGGATGGGAGTGGGGAGAGGGGCCGGAGACCCAGGGGAGGGGGTGGGCCTGGGAGAAGGGGGCGTGACCCGGGCGATGGGCGCGGTCTGGGTGGGGCCTGGGTACAGGCTTCCGGTCAAGCTCACTGGGTGCGCGGGGCCCAGGCTTGCTGCTGCTGATCGCCTTGACAGGCTACACCGTGAAGAACGCGTGGAAAAACGACGTCTTCTTCTCGTGGTCCTATTTTTCGGGGTGGCTGGCTTTACCCTTCTCTATTCTCGCGGGTAACCTGGGCAGCGGGAAGAGGGTGGAGGAGACTGCCCAGAGGATCCCCTTCCCCGCAGACTCCCAGCCGCCCTCCCAGGGACTCCTCAATACACTCCGCTCCCGACTCCCGCAGACCCGGCAGGGGCGCCCTTGGGGCCCCAAACCCCAGTCCCCGGGGCGCTCCCGGCCATCTGCCCCAGGACCCACCGTCCCCCACCCGCCCTCCGCTCCGCTCCCGCCAGGCTTCTGCTTTCTGCTGGCGGACATGATCATGCAGAGCACCGATGCCATCAGTGGATTCCCCGTGTGCTTGTGACCGCAGCCTGGGGCAGAATAAAGGAACGGCTTTCACCGCCGCGGCTCCGCGTGCCTTTCTGGGGACCGTGAGGACACGCGGGACACGAACGCACGCGGGAACATGGATACGAAGAGGACGGGGGATTGGGACCCGGGGGTCCCTGGGGGTTCACGGTGGACATAAGCACGTTAACCTATAGGGAACGAGGAACATGGGGACACGAACATGGACGGAGTGGACAAGGCGCATGGGCTCGGAGGGGGGACGGGGCGCAGGGGTGGTGGGGTCAGGAGAGCACGTGGGCTCTTGGAAGGGATGTAGGGACATGGACGCGGGAACACGGATAGAGGGGAACGTAAGAGGCATGATCGTGGGACGAGGAACGTGGCGAGAAGAGAATGGGGAGACAGACACAAGAGGACTCAGGGAATGCGGGCATAGCGACTTGCGGAAGCGAGGGAAACGTGGGGAACCGGGGGAGGGGTAAATCCGAGGGCGTTGGGAAAAGTTTAGGAGGCCTGGGGGAAGCTCCCGGCTCCTCCCTATGCGCACGACCTTTCCCCTAGTTCCCGGCCACGCCCCCTTCCCTAAGTCCTTTTCCCTTCCCCTCAGGTCCCGCCTCTTTCTCCAGAATCCGTCCTCCATTGGTCCGAGTCCTCTTGCCGCACCTCCCTCCCCTCCGGGCCTGCGATTGGTCCTTTCTCAGGGCGGAGGCGGGCGCCGCCGCGGTTGACTGGCTGGCGGCGCGGGGCGCAGGCGCGGGCGCGGGCGCGGGCGCGGGGGCGGGGGGGGGGGGGCCGGGACGTCTGGATTCCGAGGCCGAGCGAGCGGACTGACCCCGCAGGTGGCAGCGGCAGGAAGATGGCGGAGCTGCGCGCGCTCGTGGCTGTAAAGAGGGTCATCGACTTCGCCGTGAAGGTGACCGGGCCCCCACTTCCACCTCCCCCGAACCCCGAAACTGTATGGGGGGGTCTGCTCGTACATATGCTCTCTGCCGCTCTTCCTCCCAAACGTCAAAGTCACACCTGAGGGCAAAGATCAAGGACTGTGAGGTTCAGACTTCAGATACCTCCTCACTCAAACGCGGCCCCTTTGGGGTCATGACCCCGTTCCCTTTTCTCAAGTTCTGGACTCAGCGTCTTAATAATTCTGTGCAGTACGAGTTAGTTTCTCTATTTCTTGCCTGCTGGAGGTGCCACGGCCCCTGTGTGACATTTGGAGAAACTGAGGCGCAGAGAGGTCGCTCAGCTAGGATGGGGTAGAGCTGAGATTCCCCTCCAGGTCCTTCTGACTCCTCAGCGCAACTAGTGCTTTGCACCCAAGCGCACTTTCACCTGTTAGGCTGCATTGCACACTCTGTTGACTGTTAACTTGGGAACCCAGAAGCCTTCACCCTACAAAGCCGCGGGGTGAGTGAGGAGGCTCTAGCCAGGAAGGGAGGGAGAAGTGTTTGCTAGAGATGAAATCTTGTTTGACTGAGCTGGTGGAATGGCTCCCATTGCCCATGAGAGGGCCCGGGGGGGGGGGGTGGGCAACGTCTCTGAGGTCCTGGCTTGTCCCCGGAGAGAAGCTGGTCGGGACAGAGGTGAATCAGACACAGCCTCTTGGGCCAATTTCTCTAAATACTTGGCTTAAAGCAGACTGAAGATGATGACTGCCCATCCATGTTTGTCCTCACCATGGAACTGGGACTCCACCTCTGTGTCCCCAGCATTGCCCAGCACAGGGCCTGGCGTGCCAGAGGCCTCGGGGTGCATGAAACCAGGGCCCCTGCCGGCTTGGGGAGTGAGGTGGGGAGGAGGTCCCGGGAGCCGGACTTGGCATGGAAACTTAAGTGATCATAACTGCTCACGTTTAGTGAGTGCTTACTGCAAGCAGCAGCACTCCAGGTCTTTGACAGAGACTGACTCATTCAGTGCTTTCAGTATCCTCTTGATATTACGAACCCCGTTGGACGGGTTAGGAAATTGAGGCCCGCGGAGGTCCTGTTACTTGCTGCATCACCCAGCTCCAGGCAGCTGCAGTCAAGATCGAAGTGCAGGGCAAGTCCCGCACCAGTCTCTGCTACCCCCCCCCTTATTTTTTCTTTTTGAGATTTATTTGAGAGAGAGCAAGCGCACAAGCCGGGGAAGACAAAGGGAGAGGGAGAAGCAGACTCCCCACTGAGCGAGGAGCCCGTCCCAGGATCCTGAGATCATGACCTGAGCCGAAGGCAGCCGGTTAAGCTGAACTGCCTGAGCCACCCAGGTGCCCCTCCTCCCTTTTTCACTCCATAGCTGCAGCAAAGCCCTGACAGCAGAGGCCAGGGGTGTTGTCTTCAGCTGCTCCTGGGGTCCTGGGACCTTCTCTCCTGGTTTCCTCCCACTTCTTACTGTTGCTTTGGGCTCTGTCGCCCCCTGGGCCTCCCTGTGCCCCAGCCCTGGTCTCCATGGCCTGAGATGCCTGTGTCACATATGTTTCCCCCCATCGGCAGGCCCGAGTTGGACGGGCTTTGGTCCCAGCCTCACCCAGCACAGGGCCTGGCACATGGGTGTGCGCTGAATGAGAGAACAAAGAGAGGGTATCAGCGACTGTCCTATCCCAGGGGTGTGTGCTGCCTGTCCCTCCCACGCTGCCCCGGGGCCCCCTCCGTTGCATCCTGTCTGCTGGCTGTGTTTGTGGGTGCCCTTTCTGAAGAAATAAATGGTTCAAACCTTGCCCACTACCTGATCACTGGACCAGAGCCCCGGCACCATTGCCCTCCTTCCCTTACCACCCCCGCCACCTGTTACTTGTCAGCTGGTCCCTTTGTCCATTCTCGTGGGCCCAGCATTTGAGGCTTCCTTTCCTCCCGCCTGGCCCCACAACGCAGTCTCCTCCCTGGTCCTCAGTGTTTCCTTCAGTCCATCCTCTCCCAGCCTCAGGGCTCCTGCACCCCGAGCTGCCCTGAGGCTCCCCCCCCCACCCTCAGGACAAAGTCTGAGCCCCTCAGCCTGGTGTTTGAGACCCTTCGTGGTCTGGCCGTGGCCCCTGCTGTGCCGTCCGTGGTGCCCTGTTCCCTCCGTCACCTGATCTTTCCTGACAGACTGGGCCCCTTCTTGCCTTGGACCTTTGCCCCCCGCTGTGCCTTCTGCCTCGGCACCCTTCCCTCTGCATCTCTGCTTCCTGTACCTCCCTTGTCCTGCCTAACTCTGATCTGTCAACTGTATCAAAAGTGTAGCGATTCTCTGGTATCACCTCCTCCAGGAAGCCCCCCTAGCCCAACCCTCTCAGGCCTCTTGATCTGTCCTCGGACACTCCTGCAGCCCCCTGGGCCTGCCTCTCTCAGCTCTGCGCCCACACTGGATTGGGATCCCCTGCTCACCCAGGTGTCACCCCCACCCCCAGAATGGCAGCTCCTTGGGGTGAGTGCCAGGTCTCTACTCTGTTCCCAGCATGGCTTTTTCACCTCCTTGCAACCTTTGCTCGGATGTCACCTTCTCTGTGAGGCCTTCCCTGGACACTGACTTAAAACTGCAGCCCGCATCATCCCTGTGCCGTCCCTTGCTGTAATTTCTCCATACTCTTATCACTTGGTAATCCACAGTGTAATTTTCTGATCACTTGCTTTGGTGTCTGTCTCTCCTTCCAGAATTCGAGTTCCAGAGTCTGGAGGAGGGTCTGTCTGATGTAGTCACCACTGTCTTAGATAACCATCATGCTCTACGGTTCAGGGCCCACTTCAGGCCAGTTGCCTGGGTCTGCTTCCTGCTCTGTGGCCTTGGGGGCAGTTGCTTAACCACTCTGAGCCGTACTGTCCTCCTCTCTACAATGGGGATAACACTAGTAGTACCTCCTGTATTGGATGGCAGTGAAGATTAAATGGGCTGTTAGGATAGTGCCTGGCTCCTGGTTAGTGTTGGCCTTGGCTGGTGCTCAGGGAGTGCGGTAATTATCGGTAGAACTGGTAATGGAAGTTTTTTTACTCATCCGTTCAGAACACAACAAATGCTCTGCTCAGCGTGTGTCTGTGTGTATGTCTGCGATTGTGTGTCTAGGGTGTTAATTCATAAGCACTTGGCAACCCAGGAATACTCAGTTCTGGCCAGGGATACCTTTTCCATGAGCCGATGAGGCTGTGAACTTCAGCGTTTCTTTCAAGGCCCAGGGAGAGACTGGATCAATTTTGCATTCGTGATTTGGTGTGCATTTTCCTAAAGAGGCTCCCCCAAAGGCTGGAAACTTCAGGCCCTAGAAAACCTGTATCCAGCTCTGCGCCTAACCCCAACCAGCCATGCCTCCCTCCGGTTCTGGGAGCACCCGGCCTTTTTCCCTTCCCTTCACCCCTCCTGCTCTCGGCAGGGCTGGCCCCTCCTTGTCCCTCACGTCACACGTGTCAGCTCGGTGGGGATGTTGGTCCTCTTTCCCTGCCCGAGATGAGGTTTGCTGAAGAAGGGTCTCAGAGCGCTGACCACCACCTTAGTCATGTGTCCGTGGCATCAGTCCCTGGCCACCATCTCCCCATCTGGCCTTGGCTGTCCCGGTCACTCCGTGTCCTGGGTGCACTGTGCTCTGCCCAGAGCCTCAGCACATGCCCAGTGCGTGACTCGCTTGACGGAAAAAACTAGAGGACAGAACCGCAGAGGAGTCCTTGAGCTGTGTCGAGAGTTCAGGGAGAGCTTGCAGAAGCCACTTTACAAACACCTGCTCTGAGACAGTGGGCCATGAATAAATGGCCACGAATAAAAGGACCAGCTCCCCTACCTTTTGAGGGCCCATTTGGTGTCCTAGAGTCTCATGGTTCCCAAGTCAGGCTTGGAGTTAGGCTCCTGGTCCTGCCACTTCCTTGCTGCTGTGTGATCCTGGGCAAGGCGCTGGGCCTCTCTGGGCCTCGGTTGCTCCATCTGTACAACGGGGTTGGTGATGGCAGCAACTAACCTCCTCAGTGGTTAGGACAGTTAAATGAGTTAATACACGTGAAGCCCTTGGAGTGACGCCCGTCTGGCTCACGGCTGTTTCTGTTGAAGGTTCCTATTTTGCAACTTGAAGAGAAAGAATGAAAGTTCCATGCTGAATCATCTCCTTTGATTTATAAAACCTCATTATTAAAAAAAAAAAAAAAAAAAGACGCTGGTCTGATTTTTCAGACCAACCATTGTTTCCTGACTTACGTAATTTAACTAAACAGTGTTTTTGAAGCTTGAAATCCACTCAGGCTTAAAAAGGTCTTCCATGGAGAAGACGCTTTGGCACTTTCCCCCGGGGTCGGAGGGCTCTCATCCCTGCTGCTTGGGGGTCAGGAGCTTAGGGCAAGGAGTCCGGCCAGAGCAAGAGCAGGTTTGGCGCCCTGCAACCGGCCACTGGCTCACCAGCACTGGCCTTTTACTGGTGGGGGGACTGCTTTTCTTGTTCAAAGGGGAAACCTCTGACTTGGATTTTATTTTTGTAATGAGAGGGCTTTTGTGTTTCAGTTTCCATTGCTGTTTCCAAGCGTTTGAGTGGTTCTCGTGCAGGTTCTCATGCGTGGTTCTGGCAAGTGCCTCGCCCGCGGGTACAGTCATGAACAGAGCTGATGGAAATGCCTGTCCGCAGGCAGTTGACTTTCTGGTGGGGAGAAGACTGATAGTCATTTGAAATCAGTCTGGCGTGTGTCGTATGTCAGGGGTGGGCAGTGCTACGGCGAGAGTTAAACAGGGTAAGTGGGGACGGGAGAGTTGGAAGGGATGGGGTTTACACAGGAGGCGAAGGACAGCAGAAGAGGTGGGGGTTGAGCAGGGGCATGTTCCGGCAAATTCTGGGGAATTTGCCCCAAATGTTGGGGACCTACCCAACACGCTCAGGGTAGGTTCTAGTGAAAAAGCATGGATTCAGAACATGGTATTGGCTCCAATTGTATTTCCGTAAGGTGAATTTATTCAGTTCTGAGATTTGAGCCTTATTTTTGGTGCTAAAATGACTTTTAGGGGCACCTGGGTGGCTCAGTCAGTGCAGCATCTGCCTTCAGCTCAGGTCATGATCTCAGGGTCCTGGGATTGAGCCTCTGAGCAGGGAGTCTGCTTTTCCCACTGCCTGCCGCTCCCCCTGCTCGTGCTCTCTGTCTCTCTCAAATAAGTAAATAAAATCTTAAAATGGCTTTTAAAAAATGAAATAACAGTGATAGAAAATGATAGTTGTCCTTTTTCTCCTTCTCCTACTCAGTGTCACAGGTCAATGAGGCGCATCCAGACTGGGAAGAGAGAAATGTGCAGGGAGGTAGGAAGAGACTCCAGTGAGTGTCCCCGGCCAGGCCAGGCTGTCATCTGCATCTGTGCCGGCGGAGCCCTTGGCGGCAGCCACAGGCGAGGAGAGGGGCAAGCCAGGTCCTGGGCTGGATCATGCAGGCGCCCGAGCGAGCCTTCTCTGGGCATCTCATGGGCTTCTTAGACACAGAACCCACCTGCCCCCTGGCTTGTAGGATGTAGCCACCGGAAGCCCCAGAGTCCTGCAGGATTCTCCCCTCTCCCCGCCCCTGCCCCTGCCCCTGCCGAGCCCAGAGCTCTGTCACCCCCACCTCCAGAGACCCCTCCAGTCCCTCCGCTTCTCCATGTCTGCTGGCTCGGTGGTCCAAGCCACTGTCACTCCTCAGTTCGTTGACTGACAGCCAACCCAGCTGTCTCCCCGCTTTCCGCCCTTGCTGTGCTCCCAGCCTTCCCCACCAAGAATCCAGAACGACCTTGCGAAAACTTAAGTTGCATCCGCTTGCTTCTTTATCGCCCTTGTTCTTTGGATCCAGAGCCAGCTCCCCTTCCGGAGCCTGCTGGGCCCTGCACGCTTAGTTTCCTATTGCTGCTCTAGCGGACTCAGTGGCTTCAAACAACGCAGACTGGTTCTCTTCCCCTTCTGCGGGTCGGACGTCTGAATGAGTCTACTGAGCTAGGATCAGGGTGTCTTCAGCCCTGCGCCCCCTCGGGGACGGGGAGGGAGGCAAGGGGAGAATCCGTGTCCTTGTCATTTCCGGCTTCCAGAGGCACCTGCGTGCCTTCCTCCAGCTTCAGAGCCAGCAGCAGAGTGTCTTCACGGTCTCTCTGACCCTGACACTACATCTCCCCTCTCCCACCTACCTCTGTCACTTAGAGCAACCCTTGTGATTACATGGGGCCCCCAGTCAGATAACCCAGGGTGATCCCCCTCTCAGAGTCATTAAATTAATCACTTTTGCAAAGTCCTTCTTTGCCGTGGAGGTGACATTCATAGGTTTCGGGGATTAGGATGGGGACGTTTTGAGGACGCATTTCTGCGCCCGTCACAGTAGTTCAGCGTCTGTGGCCTGACGGCAGACTATGCTCCGCTAGCCACACCGGCCTCCTCAGGGCCTTTGCACATGCTCTCGCCCCACTGAACCCTTTCTCTCACAGTTGACCACTCTGGCTCATCTTTTAGGTCTCAGCTCTAGTGCCACTGCCTCAGGGAAGCCTTCCCTGACAGCCTCCAACATCCAGCAGGCTAGGTCACAGGCTCCCGTCATCCTCTCTCAGAGTTCCCCGGACTTCATGGATTGTCAGGTGGCATAGCAGGGGATTTGAGTGCTTGGGTCCTAGAAACCACTGACTGGCCAGCTACTTTGCTTGAGTGCCTCAGTTTCCTCATCCGCCCACAGGGACAGTGACTGCTCCTTCCTCGTTGGGCTGTCACCAAGATTAATGAGTTAGGATAATTGCTTAGAACAGGGCTCCTGCAGTGCCTGGTGGCCAATAACATTCTCCCTGTGGGCTATTAAGAGGAATGTGGTGGGCTAGGAAGTGGTCCCCCCTCTGCTGCCCAGGCCCCGATCCATGGGTGAATGGTGGCTAATTTGGAAGCAGGGTCTTTGCATTTATGCCTGAGTTGAGGCTCCTGAGATGGGGAGGTTATCCTGGATCATCCAGGTGGGCCCTAAATGCCATCTCCAGAGTCTGCATAAGAGAGAGGCAGAGGGAGCTGGGGGAGCCAAGGGATGGGTTCTCCCCTCGAGCTTCCAGAGGCACTGCGCCCTGCCAACACCTTGCTTGCAGCCCAATGAAACTGATTTTGGATTTCTGGCCTCGAGAGCTGTGAGACAGCAAGCCACTGCGTTAGCAGTTATTTGGAATGGCAGCCACGGGAAACTAATAGGGGGATGGTTAGTTGTTCCTACTGCGCTAGACCCTGCACTAGACTGGGAGCTCATGGGCCAGCAGGCCTCACTCCCTTGCTCGCGGTGGTGTCCCCAGAATCCGGCTCTGGGCCGGCAGCACACGGTCAGTGCTCAGTGAAGACGGACCATGTGAGGAAAGGAGTGAGCGGGCTTTGCCTGTTTGGCAGAATAGGTCTTTAATGCTAGTGTTTTTGCAAACTAGATCATGACCATGTGTCAGTCATGAGATCCACGTAGAGGGCTGACATTTAAAGAAAGAGCAGGAAATGTCAGGCTACGGTATACAAAGTAAGGGTAAGTATTGTTCCCCGAACCTCGTGTTGCAGGGGTATTTATATTGACATGTAAGGGTATGTTGTGTGTTTGTAATATGCTCAGGAGTGTCATAAAGTGTATGTCACACTGTGGTCTATGGTAAACAGACATTTGAGAAACATCGTCTCGGGCCCCAGGAGCAGCGAGAGTCGGAGGGGCGTGTCCTCTGTCCCCGGTGCCCGGTGCCCCACACATGTCTGAATGAGATCATGAGCGGATGACCCTCTGCCTACCTGGGCCTTCTCATCTGCTGTGTCCCCTGGGCTGTGGGACCCTGGACAAGGCCCTGCCCCTTCCGGGTCCCCGCGGTCCCCACCCAGCCCTTGCCTTCTTGCCTGTTTCCCCTGACCCCACCCCTTCCCTTCCTGGCCTGGCAGATCCGGGTGAAGCCTGACAAGACGGGTGTGGTCACGGATGGCGTGAAGCACTCCATGAACCCCTTCTGTGAGATCGCCGTGGAGGAGGCTGTGCGGCTGAAGGAGAAGAAGCTGGTGAAAGAGGTCATCGCTGTCAGCTGCGGGCCCACCCAGTGCCAGGTGCTCAGGTCCTGGGGAGAGGGTGCCAGGGCCCCGAGTCCTGGGTCTGAGGGAGGAGGGCCTGGGACCGGGCTCCTGGGTCCCCTTGGGGCTAGAAGCCAAGTCAAGTCCCTTCTCCTGGCAGGAGACCATCCGCACTGCTCTGGCCATGGGTGCAGACCGAGGCATCCACGTGGAGGTGCCAGCTGCAGAGGCAGATCGCCTGGGTCCCCTGCAGGTGGCCCGGGTCCTGGCCAAGCTGGCAGAGAAGGAGAAGGTAGATCTGCTGCTGCTGGGCAAGCAGGTGAGTGTGCCTCCCCCACTCAGGACTGGGGAGGAGGGGGCCCAGGCTGAGTGGAGAGTTTGAGCAGGGTGGGCAGGGTGACTGTGGACGTCAGGAAGACTCCTGGGGTCCTGTGGGGTGAGATCGGAGCCCCGGGGGCTATGGTGATGGTCCGTGTGGGAGGAGAGGAGGCCGATGGACAGAGCAGACAGGACAGCCGCGTGGCTAGAGGGGCGGGGCTTGAGCTGTAGGGAGTGAAGGGGAGGGAGGAGGTGGAGACAGTGCTGGGGTCTGGCTGGGAGACAGAGGGGGGGAGCTCCTGGAAGAACAGTCAGGAATTGTAGAGAGAGCCCCGGAAGACATGGGGAGGTGGTGTGTGGGGAAGACAGCTGTGTGGTTCCAATAACCTAGGCTACTAAGAGACCTGAGGCTTCTGGAGGGTGTGGGGAGCCTCGGGAGGCCTGTGAGCGGGGATGGGAGGGGATCAGCTCAGAGA
>NW_027397133.1:478749-496431 GCF_003265705.2 Callorhinus ursinus
CTGAGGCCATGGGGAATGGACTGGAAGGGGAGAGACTGGAGGCTGGGAGTTTGGGGAGGACCCTGGGGGCTAATGGTGAGCTAGAACCCTGCCTGCCACATGGTATCCCCACCGGAGGCATACATGAGTCGGCCTCAGCTATTCCCTAAGGAGACTGGGCAGGCAACATCCTTTCTCTGGCTAGCCTGCCCACCCCCTCCCATTTGAGGACAGACATTGTGGCCTCACTCGGGTTGGGGGCTGAGGGTCATCGGAAGAGCCAGAGATAGACAGCAGTGGGAGGGGGAGAGACCAAGGGGCAGGGGCTTAGGAACAGAGGCTGACAAAGAATGTCGGAGACTGAGAGATAAGATAGGGCACAGACCTGGCTCAGGAGGCTTAGAGGTAGAGCCAGGGTGCTGGCTGGAAAAGACAGGGATTCCGGCAGGCTGGATCAGCCCCTGCGGAGAGGGGGAGGCTGATGGGTCTATGTAGGTTGTTGGGTGTCCGACCCAGCCCTGCACAAGTCAGGCAGTAGAAAACAAGAGAGATGACCAACAGCAAAGGAATCAGTACAAGTCAGTAAGCTGAGGCGGAGGGCCTACCCAGAGAACAGGCCAGAAAGGCATGGTCTGGGTCAGGCTCAGGGCTCTGGGGACCCAGGTCTCCCACCAGCTCGCCAGGACACTGGTGCTGGCAGCATGGCCTCTGGAAGCCTCCTGCATTCACTGGTTGGTCTCAGACTCATGTCCTGCCTGTGCTGGTTGTCAGGGACAGTTCCTGGGGCCAGGGCCTCCAACGGAGAAGGTACAGGATCAGCTGGACAGGACACTCTTCATTGTGGGTGGTAGTCAGAAGCACACAGGCTTAAGCCAGAAAGTGAACCTATTAGCTCATACAGGGCAAGCTTCAGGTATGGCTTGATCCAGGGTCACATGTCAGCTCTAGGCTCTGCTCCTCTGTCTTGTCTTTACTTTATGCATCTCTAGGCTCATATCCCACAAGCCTCCCCAGCGGGGAAAAAAAAAAAGAGCCTCTTTCCCAAAGTCTCCAGCAAAGCTTTCAGGGCTGACTCTTCATTGGTCCAGCTTGAGTCAAGTACCCGTCCCTGCACCAGTCACTAGGGTCAGGGGATAGAACGTTCTTATTGGCCCAGATCCTGTTCATTCAGTTCCCCAGTGTGGCTGGCCCAGGTCCTGGCTCATGGGAGGCTTCTGTGAACATTTATACGGGGGCAAAGATTTGGCATCGAGAGGCTAGATGTCTTTATGTGCCCCTGGACAAGTGACTGCCTGTCTCCACTCCGCTCAAGTTGGGGGATGAGATCATTCTAGACCAGGAGTCAGCAAACTATGGGCCATGGCCACCACTGATTTTATAAATAAAGTTTTATTGGAATGCCACCACACTTGTTGCTTTATATAGGCACTTAGTCCGTGGCTGCTTGTGTGCTACCCAGGGTAGAGTTCAGGAGCTGTGACAGACCACATGGAATTTAGAAAATGTTGGCCAACCCCCATCCAGACACAGGCCCGAATGGTATGTGAAAAGACCCATTGTCATACAGTCTTCTCTCTTTCTCCCCTCAGGCCATTGATGATGACTGTAACCAGACGGGGCAGATGACAGCTGGATTGCTAGACTGGCCACAGGTGAGGCTGGAGTGGGGAGCGCCTGCTGGGGGCCAGATCTGGGGGCTCAGAACAGGGCCACCCTTGTCCCTGCCCTTTTGGAGGGAGGCAGGCTTAGTTAAGACAGGATGGCTACTCCAGCGGACAGGAAGGAGACATGTACAGCCAGGACACCAGGCCTCATCAGGGCCTTTGGTGCTCTGTCTTCATCAGCCCTATCACCCAACAACCACACCAAATTCATCCCTGCCTCAGGGCCTTTGCACTTGCTGTTCCCTCAGCCTAGGGCATGGGTCCCTCAGATTGCCTCGTGGCTTTCCCTCTCTCTCCTTTAGGTCTGCTCAGTAGTTACCTCTTTAGAGAGGCCTTCCTTGCCTACCCTGTATGAAATTCCAGATGCTCCACTTCCCACCTATGCCAGTCCAATAGAAATGTAAGCCACCTAGGTGATTTATAATTTTTCATAGCCATTGCTTCTCGGCCTTTTGGCTAAGATCAAGTGTACATTTTTTTCATAGCCAGATTAAAAAAGTAAAAAGACACAGGCAAAACATTTTATTTAGCTGGACACATCTAAAATATGATCATCTCAACCTATAGTCAATATAAAAAACACTGAGCTATTTTACATTCTTTTTTCTTTTTGTATGTAGTCTTCAAAATCCAGTGTGGATTTTATATCTACAGCACATCTCAGTTTAGATGCTGAATTTCCACCGGAAATACTTAGTTTGGATTCCTAAAACTCACAGTTGAAAAAGTAATTTCACACACCCCAGTTGTTCCAAACAGACTTAAGAGTTTTCCAGGGACTGCATCGAGTATCCTTTTTTTTTTTTTTTAAGATTTTTTATTTATTTATTTGACAGAGAGATAGAAGCACTAGTAGGCAGAGAGGCAGGCAGAGGGAGAAGCAGGCTCCCCGCTGAGCAGGGAGCCCGTTGCGGGACTCGATCCCAGGACCCTGGGATCATGACCTGAGCCGAAGGCAGCCGCTTCACTGACTGAGCCACCCAGGCGCCCCCTTTTTTTTTTAACAGCTTTATTGAGATTAAGTGACCTACCATAAACTGTACATATGTAAAGTGTACAGTTTGATAAGCTTGGACACACATGTACACCCATGAAGCCGTCATCACCATCATGATAATATATTTGGCTTATTGGTCTTTAAGTTTATTTATTTATTTATTTATTTAAAAGATGGATTTATTTGAGAGAGAGAGAACAGGGGGGAGGGGCAGAGGGAGAGAAGCAGACTCCCCACTGAGCTTGATCTCATGACCTTGAGACCATGACCTGAGCTGCAGTCAGGAGTCAGGCACTTAACCAACTGAGCCACCCAGGCGCCCCTCAGTCTTTTAATTTAAGTTAATTAATAAGATGAAAAATTCCATCCTTCGGTCGCGCTGGCCATGTTTCCTACGCTCAGAAGACACTTTGAGTCCTGTGGCTGCTATGTATGTATTTGGTTCCCAGCGGTTTTCCTGGCCAGGATAAATGCGCACGAAAGCCAGGGCCTCGTTGGTCATTTTCACAGTGTATCCGAGGGCTGGTTCATGGGGCGCTCGGATGAGACTGGGAGGGACGGAACATTCCAGCTAAGACTTGGGAAAGGTTTGTTCGGTGAATAAGTGAATGGAGAGAACAGGTTGGTTGGACAAAGAGGGTGTAGGTACATCAGCAGATGTTGATTCAGCACTGAGAGGCAGAGGGGGCTTGGCCAGAGCATGGGCACCAAGTGAGGGAGATGGGGCCCCAGCAGACCTTTCCAGGGTCAGCCCAGCAGGGGGGCCTGGAAGGGAGCTCCAGGGGACAAAATGGTGGGTAGGGGGAATAGGGCATGGAGGCAGCTCTTGGGTTGACCAGTGGTGGGTGACAGTGAGCACATTTTGGAGCCTTTCTCTGCTTCAGTTTCCTCATCTGTAAAGTGGGGATAATAGCATTTACCTTATAGAGTTCCCATGAGGGCCTGATGACTTAGTGCATGTAGGTTGTTTAGAACAGCATCCTTCCGCTCCATATGTGTTCATCATTATTAAGGGAGGTTAATAATAGGCAGGAACCTAACTGGCAGGTTCAGGTCATTAGGACCCTCACCTTGGCTCCCAGTGAAAGTACAGAAACCTGGCCCTGGATTCATGAAATCCCTTTCTGTGGTTTCCTCCTGTATATGAACTTGATGTCTACAGGTTACCTTGCAGGACCCTCTCTTCTGTTCTCTCATTCATTTGCTCACCTGTGCATACACCTCTGCTACTCTGTGCCTGTTTTGAGTTAACCTCACCCCCCCGCATCTCCCCAGGGCACGTTCGCCTCCCAGGTGACACTGGAAGGGGACAGGTTGAAAGTGGAGCGGGAGATTGATGGGGGCCTGGAGACCCTGCGGCTGAAGCTGCCTGCCGTGGTGACCGCCGACCTGCGGCTCAATGAACCCCGCTACGCCACATTGCCCAACATCATGGTGAGCGCTTAGCGGACGGGTCCCCGAGGGCCCGGGGATGGGTAAACGCATTGCAGGCCCAGTGCCTCCCTGGTGCTCAGATGCAGGGACAGAGGATCCGAGGGACTTCTTATCCAAAGGAAGGGCTCACCCGGCCAAAAGGAAGAGTTCGCTGTTCATCATGGCCAGTAGGATGGGTTCATTGGGTCATCTTAGCCAACAGGGAGAGTTGAGCATGCCATCCCAGCCAAGAGGAAGGGTATGGTGGATCATCTCATCCAGTAGGATGGGTTCAATGAGTTAGCTCAGCCAACAGGGAGCGTTCAGTGGGTCATCTCATCCTCCAGGAGGGTGGGTTCCGTGGGTCGGCTTGGCCAAAAGTCCATTGAGTCATTACTGCCAGAAGATTGACGTTGCCAGTCCATTTCGGCCAGTGAAGGGCTTCCAAGGCAGCTGACTTAAAGAGGACCCTTAACAGAGGGGCTTCTCAGGCCATCCCTGCCCACAGAAATGATCTATACCGGGCCCCGTAAGAGGTCACAGATGTCCTGGCTAGTGGGGAGGTCCAGACAAGTTCAGGCAATGGGCTTGGTTCTGCAGACGTGGCAGTCACAGGGAGGAGGCTGCCGGAGAGGGGGCAAGGGCTCCAGCAGCCCCGTGAGCTGTGGCTGCCCGTGTGCAGAAAGCCAAGAAGAAGAAGATTGAGGTGATCAAGCCCGGAGACCTGGGTGTGGACCTGACCTCCAAGCTCTCCGTGGTTAGCGTGGAGGACCCGCCCCAGCGTACGGCCGGCGTCAAGGTGGAGACCACGGAGGACCTGGTGGCCAAGCTGAGGGAGATTGGGCGGATTTGAGCCCCTTCCCTGAAACTCAGCAATAAAACCATGACCCTCCCAACGACTGTCTCTGTTAACTCATTCCCTGGAGACCTGGTCTTTGATTCATTCAACAAACATTTACTTAAATCTCCTGTGTGCCAGGCCCTGTGCTGGGTGATGCCGGGGACCCAGGTGAGTCACATCCAGTCCCTAAGAAGCTTCCATGCTGAAGTGGTGGGGGATGGACACGTGCAGAGGCAGCTGTATGTAGGGTGCTGTACGCTCTAAGCAGAGGTGACACCACACACTTGGGAGCCCACCTGGGGCACCTTGACCTGGCACATGGGGCCAAAGAGCTTTCCCAGGGAGATGGCATCTCGGTTGAGTCCTGAAAGACACCTATCCGTGAGGTGGGGAGAAGGGCTTTCATTTGCAGAGTGTTTGCCGGGGACTCCCCGGGGACTCCCAGGTGCCAGGCTCTTGCCAAGACTCGGGGTACAAGAGGGAACAAAGCTGTGGAAGCTCAAGCTCAAAGCTGTGGGGAGACAGACAGACAACAGTCAAAACCTCATGTGGGGATGAAGAGCCAGGGTCTGGAGTCAGACTTGGTGATTTTAGAGCCTCGCTCACAGTTACCGGCTGTGGGATCTTGAGTGAGTGACATCCCGTGTCTGAGCTTCAGTTTCCTATCTGACTGATCAGAATAGGAAGGGCTTACTGTAGTGGTTAAGGGCTCAGGGTCTGGATCCTGGGGCCGTGGCCAGACCATTCCCTGGCTCTGGGAGAACTCTGGCAAGTTCCCCCTCTCTGAGCATGGATTTCCTCCTCCCTCAGGTGCAGTTAGTAATAATACCCATGTTCTGGTTGTCTGGCATGGCATAACGAACCACCCCAAAACTCAGAGGCTTAAGCCAACAGTCATTTATTTTGCCCATAAATCTGAAATTTGGGCAGGGCTTGGCAGGACAGCTCACCTCTTCAGGCGGCATCGGCTGGGGTCTCAAGTGGGGCCAGAGGATCGACATCCAAGATGACTCTGTCATGCGGCCGGCAAGCTGGCCAGGGTTGTTGGCTTGAGCTGGCTGTTGCCCAGGGGCCACGATTCCTCTCCGGGGGGGTTGCTGGAGCTTCATCACGGCATGGCGGCTAGGTTCCAAGAAGGAGCATTCCACCACACATGAAGGGGAATATGCCAGTCTGCAGGCTGAGAAGCAGACGCGGGAGTGGGGTCACTTCTTCTCTACTCTCTTTAGCCGGATCCGAGGGGGAGGGACATAGACCCTACTCCTTAAGGGAGGAGGGTCGAATTTGCAGGCATCTTTAAGCTATAAAACTTACCCCATTAATGTAGCCCCTCCCCCCCCCAGAACGACACCTGCCACAAGGAAGGTGCTCACTCTGTATGTTTACCATTGTCATTACCATCAGCGTGGTAAGAACTCTCCGGAAAAACTCAGGACTGAGCTGAGCAGAGGCCCTGGGCCCAGCATGTGGTGGTAGGAGCTTTCAGAAGGAGTGAGCAGTCTGACTGCCCTGAGCCAAAGCCCAGCTCTGCCCTCTGGCTGTGCAACCTCCTGCAGGTCCCTTGACCTCTCTGAGCCATAGTCCCCTGGCCTGTAAAATGAGGATAATGACACCCAGCTCATAGGGCATTTGCAAGTGTTCGGGCAGATAATGCCTGGGAAGCATTTCGCATTGTTCCTGGCACAGGAGAAGTGGTAATTATTATTATGATTCTTAACCAGGTGAGGCTGCAGGACAAGTTGTTGGTGGGGGGGGGGGGGGGCAGGGAGTGAGCAGAGCATTCCAGGCAGAGGAGAGACGGCCTGCAAATCTGGGAGGGGAGAGATGGGGCATAAGAATGGCTGGATGTTCAGAGTCAGAGGGTGGAGGGTGTGGCCGGAGTGGGTAGGTCTGGGCCACTCTGGGTCTAGAAGGGACCTTGGATGTCTCCTGAGGGCACAGGGGAGCCACGGGAGGGGCAGGGGCAGAAAGGGGTCAAGTGTGGATCCGGAGACTGGTGGAGGCTGGAGGCTGGAGGCTGGAGGGAGGAGGCTAGGGGAGAGGACAGTTCTGAGCAGTGGAAAGGGAGAGGAAGGGGCAGGGGAGGAGGGAAGAAGGCTCCCAGCCTCTGCATAGATGTGGAACCGCACTTGAGGTGGAGAACCCAGGAAGGGGGTTGTGTTGGAGGGAAGATGCTGAGTTGGATGCGATGCAAGGCATTTGAGGCCCTGGGGGGCACGGAGATGCAACTCTGGGTCTCGGGAGAGGGTGGGAGACAGCCAGTGGAGATTTGGTCTGAGGGCAGCAGGGAGCTATGGGAGGAGTTGGAGCAGAGTAGGAGCAGGGTCAAATGCAGGTATCTGAGGCTGCAGGCAGGACAGAGTGGATTCAGGGTCAGAGGCTGGTGAGGAGGAAGCCTGAACTGCGGCTGAGGCCATCAGAGGTGGGGCTCTCTGAAGGGTCACCTCACCCTCCTCCAAGAAGTCTTCCTGGCTTTTGTTCCCCACGGGTTTGCTACCACGTTTCCGCTGGGACCCATCTCTCACCGTCTTCACCCCAGGGGTAGGGAGTGCAGGGGTCAGATGGGACGAGCTGATGAGGACCAGTGGGGTGGGGTGGCTGGATCTGCCACTAGATTGGGGGTGGGGGATCCTGGCACCTCCCACTGGGTCTGGTTTCCTTCCCCGCCCAGGAAGCTACCAGTCCTGTCGGACTCGTCGACCGGGGAGGCACAGGTGCAGGCCCTGGAGTCTCACTCCAGTGTCCTCATGGGTGCGGCCAGCACCATGGACACCTCACGGGCTCTGCTGCTCTTCCTGCTCCTGGGTAAGTCCCCTGCTCGGCCCCTTCCCCACTGGTTCCCTTTCTCAGCAGCCCCTCAACGCCCCCTCCCCTCCTCTCCTTGCAGCCTCCCGAGGAGGGGTCCTCACCCACGGAGCCTCTTCTGGAGTTCAGCAAACCAATTTCTCCCTGGACTCAGAAAGCTCTTCCCATGGCCCAGGTTCAAAAGTCTCCTCCATCAAACCCCCCAGCTGGAAATTTCCAGATCAGTCTCCAGGTACAAAAAGCACTGCTGCTGTCCCTCATTCCAAATGGTTTCCTGAGGCCTCGAATTTTAGCGATGTGCCCAGGTCCGTCTGGCCAAATGTTTCTGCTGAGGGCCAAAAGCTGAGCCTGGATCCTACCTTCTCTGAAATCCCGGATTCCGAAGTATTTTCTGATGTCTTGGGTTCTCAAGTTCCTGCCAAAGACTCGGAGCCCTCCTCCTCTGTTAAGACCCCAGCTTCAAACATTTCAGCTCAAGTCCCAGATCCTGAGGTATCTGTTGAGACCCCAGGTTCAAAATTCTCCCCTGAGGATCAGGATCTTGACATCTCTGCCCAGAACCCCGAGTCCAAAGTCATCGCAGCAGCTCACCCAGAGGAAAGCCTCCCCCAGCAAGTGGGGAGGCCTCTCTCGGTGCTAGTGGGGACCACCATCTGGCTCCCTCTAGTTCCGGTTCCCAGCCCCAGCCCTCCTGCTCCTCTGGTTGTCTGGCGCCGAGGCTCCAAGGTGCTGGCAGCTGGAGGCCTGGGGCCAGGGTCCCCCCTGATCAGCTTGGACCCTGCTCACCGAGACCGCTTACGATTTGACCAGGCCCAAGGGGGGCTGGAACTTGCCTCTGCCCGGCTGGAGGATGCTGGGGTCTACACTGCTGAGGTTATCCGGGCTGGGGTCTCCCGGCAGATTCGGGAGTTCACGGTGGGTGTGTATGGTAAGTGAGTACTGAGGTCCAGGATGCAGGCCCTTTGGGCAGGTGGCTGCTATCTGCCCATGTTTTCTCCCCTGAGGAAGGGGGTCCCTCGGCAGGGGAGACAGGACTTCTAGGTTGGAGGGAGGAAGGATAAGAGGGGCTGGGGGTCAAGACAAGTGTTCTTGAGGGAAGTTGGACCTGGGGATCAAGACCCCTGGGGGTTTGGAATCTTCAGTCTCTGAGAGGAGAGAGTGGGGGACTCAGACTTATGGGTCTGTGAGGAGGAGGACTCCTGGGGCTCGTTTCAGAAGTCCTGGGTGGGAGGAGTGGAGAAGGCTGGGGCCTGGAGTCCTGGATCTAGGGGGCGAGGGGGCCGGGGACCAGGTCCTGAGCCCATCTCCCTCCCCCAGAGCCGCTGCCCCCGCTGTCGGTGCAGCCCAAGACCCCCGAGACAGAGGAGGGGGCGGCCGAGCTCCGGCTGCGCTGCCTGGGGTGGGGGCCGGGTCGCGGGGAGCTGAGCTGGAGCCGGGACGGACGCACCCTCGAGGCAACGGACCCTGAGGGAGCTGAGCCACCCCGGATCCGCACAGAGGGCGACCAGCTGCTCATCATGCGCCCTGTGCGCAGCGACCAGGCCCGGTACACTTGTCGCGTCCGCAGCCCCTTCGGCCACACGGAGGCTGCGGCTGACGTCAGTGTTTTCTGTGAGTGGGGGTGTGCCTCGGGTTGGGGGCCGTGATCTGGGAGCTCAGGGAGGGGGGGTTGGAGGTCCAGCGCCCAGGGGTCGTGGCGGAGTCCCGAGTAACCCTGGCTCCTCCGGTCCGGACCCCTTCATCCAGACGGCCCGGATGCACCGGTCATCAAGGTCTCCTCGGACCGCGACGCCGCCCCCGCCCTCTATGTCACCGCGGGCAGCAACGTGACCCTGCGCTGCACCGCCGCCTCGCGGCCGCCCGCCAACATCGCGTGGAGCCTGGCCGACCCGGCCGAGGCAGCGGTGCCCGCCGGCCCGCGTCTCCTGCTGCCCGCCGTCGGGCCGGGCCACGCCGGCACCTACGCCTGCCTCGCTGCGAACCCGCACACCGGTCACCGCCGCCGCTCTCTGCTCAACCTCACGGTGGCGGGTGAGCACGGCCGGGGCGGGATGGAGCGGGGTACCCGGAGAAGGCGGGGCCACAACGGAGGGGCGGGGCCAGATTAACAGGGCGGAGACTCCTGGGCAAGAAGCGATCTCAACAAATTAAGCAGAGGGTCAAATGGCGAAGAGTGGAGACCAGAAAGGGGAGGGACTGAAGGCGCTTGGGCCAGTAAGTGGGATGAGCAAATAAAGAAATTACCTGGGAAGGGGGCGGAGTCACAAGAGAAAGGGGGCTGGGTCATTCTAGAAATGGGCGGAGCTGTCTTAGCTGTGGGACGGGGCGCAACCGGAGGGACGTAGATGTCCGGCTAAAGGCCCGGAGTAACTTGGTGGAAGGGGTGGGACTACAAAAGAAGGGGCGGGGTTAGGTTTGCGAGGAAGGAAATCAGTGCAGAGTTGGAAAGAGAGGCGGTCAGTGGGGCTGCAGCTGCCCACTTAGCCCGGAAGTGTCTGGGAAAGGGAGCTGGGTGGCGAGAGAATGGGGCGCGGACGGCGCCTACGGGCTGGTGCAGAAGAGTTGGCGTGAAAGCGCGGAGAGGCGGGGCTGGAGGGGTGAGGGGAGAGAGGCTGACCCCTTGATCTCTCCCTCCGCCCCACAGAGCTGCCTCCCGGGTCCCCACAGTGCTCAGTCGAAGGCGGCCCGGGGGATCGCAGCCTCCGCTTCCGCTGCGCATGGCCCGGCGGGGTCCCTGCCGCCTCTCTGCAGTTCCAGGGCCTCCCTGAAGGCGTCCGCGCGGGGCCGGTGCCCTCTGAGCTCCAGGCGGCTGTCCCCGCCCACCCCCGACTCAGCGGCGTCCCCGTCACCTGCCTCGCTCGCCACCTGGTGACCACGCGCACCTGCACTGTCACCCCGGGTGAGGGCCGGCGGGACTTCTTTCCTGTTTCCCGAGGAGGGGGTCTTTCTTAGCTTCTTTAGGAAATGAGAAAGGCAGACTTCTGACTCCAGGAAAAGAGATTTCCTTTTCCTTAAACCCTACAGAAGGACCGAGGTTTTTCCCATACCTCAGGCAGGGGAAGGGCCACAATTTCTTTCCTGGACCCAGGAAGAGGGCTGACACCTTCCTACGTGTCCAGAGCAATAAAGGCTCTAGAATAATATGAGTTCCCCGGCTCAGAACCTGGTCCACAGTATGTATCTAATAAGTCGTTATTAAGGACATCAGGTGATGGTTGAATGAGAGAGTGAGTGAACGGGCAGTGCTTCCTTGTTTGCTAAAGTTTCACAGCGATTTACTTCACCAAAGGGCGCAGGACTTGGTCTTTGACTCCAGGGTGAGGTCTTGACTTGGCTGGGTTTCTTCTACCTGCAGAGACCCCTCGGGAGGTGCTGCTGCTTCCCACAGTGGAGGAAACACGGTCAGGGGAGACAGAGGTGACGCTGGAGGCCACTGGCTGTCCTCCCCCATCGAGAGCATTTTGGGCCCGGGAAGGGCGGCCCGTGGCCCCAGGCGGTGGAGGTCGCCTGCGGCTCAGCCAAGATGGGCGCAGGCTCCTCATTAGCAACTTCAGTCTGAATTGGGACCTGGGAAATTACTCCGTGTTGTGCAGTGGGGCTCTGGGTGCTGGGGGCAACCTGATCACGCTCATTGGTGAGTTCATTTCTTTCCCAGAACCCAGAAGTCCAGGTCCTCCAGCCCTCTCTAACCTCAAACCCAGTCCCCAGCTCCTTCTCCCTCAGATCCAAGAGTCCAGGCCCTCAGTCTCTTCCTCTTGTAGGCCTAGAAGCCTCCCCAGACCTTTTGCTCCCAGAACCTGAGTCCAGGCCTGCAGCCCCCTTCCCTCTCCCCTCTAGGACCCATAAATTCAACCCCCACCTTAATCCCCCCAGGACCTTCCATCTCCTCATGGAGGCTGCAGAGAGCCCAGGATGCCGCAGTGCTGACTTGGGATGTGGAACATGGGGCCCTGATCAGTGGTTTTGAGATCCAGGCACGGCCAGAGGGCCCTGACCTGGGTAGAGCCACTACCTACAAGGACTGGATCTCCCTACTCCTCCTGGGGCCTCAGGAGCGGTCAGCTGTGGTGCCCCTTCCTCGTCGGAACCCCGGGACCTGGGCCTTCCGTATCCTGCCCACCCTGGGGGGCCAGCCAGGGACCCCATCACAAAGCCGAGTCTACCAGGCCAGTGAGTTGGGGCTGTTGGAGCCTTTTCCTGGGCTGCCTCCCTCAGTCTGTTTCCTTGTATCCTGCTTGTCTGCTTGTGTCTGTTTTCTGGGGCTACGGTCACAAAGGACCATGAACTGGGCGGCTCGAACAAACAGAAATGTATTCTCTCCCAGCTCTGGAGGCCAGAAGTCAGAAATCAAGGTGTCTGTGCTCCAGCTCAGGGAAATCAGGGCCGTGCTCCCTCTGAGACTCGGGGTAGAATCTTTGCCGGCCTCTTCCGGCTTCTGATAGTGGGCCATCAATCCTTGGCCTTCCTTGGCCTGTAGCCGCATTGCTGGGGTCTCCGCCTCCAGCTTCCCACAGCCTCCTCCTCCCTTTGTGGGTCTCTGTCTTCTTCTTGTAAGGACTCTATAGTCATATTGGATTATGGCTCATCCTAATGCTCTCATCTTGACTTGATTGGTTGAATTGTGTCTCTCCCCAAAAGATATATTGACCTCTTAACGCTCAGTGCCTGTGAAGGTGACCTTATTTGAAAACAGTCTTTGCAGAAGACTGACTCTATTTCTATGATAACACATTATTTCTGTCATAGCACATTTATTTTTCTTCCTAGTGCAACCTGTGATTATGTTATTAATTTGTGCATTCATTTCTGATTTCCCTAAAAATTAATCCCCATGAGAGTGGGTACCCGGGTTTGCTCACCAGTGGATTGTTACCATCTGGTAGAATGCCAGTCACACCCGTTACTTAGTAAATGCTAGATAAAATGCGATTCCGGGGTCCCAGATTCCTGGCTTCCAAAACAGTTGGAGCAGGTTGCTTAGGAAACTTGGGTCCAGCCCTGGCTCCTTATCCTCCATCTCTCTGTGTCTTCCAGGTCCCACCCTGGGCTCTGGGGCCATTGCTGGCATCATCCTGGGCTCCCTACTGGGCCTGGCGCTCCTGGCAGCACTTCTCTACCTGTGTATCTGCTGCCTGTGCAGCCTCAGGGGTAAGTGAGGGTCTCCCCCGGGAGGGTCCCAAGAAAGAGGCCCATTGGAGACCTGGCTGAACCAGTCAGCACCGCCACAGGTCATTCATCTCGCCTTCTACCTCCATATCAGCCAATCAGGCAAGGCTCCGCCCCTCAGCTTGGAGCAGCCAATCCCGTGTTTCTGTTTCTCTTCCTCCTCTTTCCAGGAGACTCTCTTAAAAAGAAGCATCGTCCCTCCTCCTTGACCCCTGTGGTTCCCCCGCTGGAAAAAAAGATGCAGAGCGTAACCCCAGTGCAGACCTCACAGCCTCTGCCCCTCAAAGTCCCGCTGGAGGACCCTAGCCCAAACAGGGCCCACCAAGTGAGTGTGGGTGCCCCAGTGTCCTCGAATGGGGAGGAGAACTTTTTGTGTTTTAGGGAGAGGAGGTGGTCTGAGTTCTCTTCCTCCAGCTTTACTTGTAGATTTACAAAGTTGGTAAACACCCCCCCCCCCGCTTTTAATACATAAAAATGGGACAGGAATTCCCATCCAATTTTTGTCATATGAAGAGTGAAATTCCACTTTCCCTCCAAAGGAGGGAGAACTCCTTTATTCTTTTCCATAAAAATTGGCAAAACTTCCATTTTCTATCCGACGTGGGATGGAATGTCTTCTTCCCCATAAAAGCTGGGTTGTCACATGTCTTGTCTCTCCCAAGGGTGGGCAGACATTTCTTTTTTCCCTGTTGTAAATGGAGGGAGCCCCGCTAATGTCTGACTGATGTGAGCTAGCATTAGAAAAGCATGAGTCATGTCACCCTCAGGGTAACCCCTGAGGTTGTCCCTTCCTTTCTCTTCCAGGCCACTGGCCCCAGTCCGGTCATCTCTACTGGTGGGGGCCCAAGGACTGTTCGGGCAGCCACACAGGTGTGACTAGG
Organism: Callorhinus ursinus; assembly: GCF_003265705.2. Classification (NCBI taxonomy): domain Eukaryota; kingdom Metazoa; phylum Chordata; class Mammalia; order Carnivora; family Otariidae; genus Callorhinus; species Callorhinus ursinus. The sequence goes on from NW_027397133.1 coordinate 492,496, forward strand.
GCCCGCTCTGCGCAGGATTTTTTTTTTTTTTTTGGTAGGACCTCCCATTTCCCCCCAACAGCAGGCAGGGCCTTCCTGTCCTGCTGTGACTGAAGACTGGCCCCTGAATGTGAGACTCCCTGTCTCCCTCTCAGCGCAGAAGACTCTACTTGTATTTGTGCAACGAAGGAGCTGTGGCTTCTGGGTTGGGGGAGACTCCTGCTGATCTACCCGTGTGGTTTGCAAAACCTCCAGGCAGGCAGGACCTGCAGGCTCGGTGGTGGACAGGCCGGTGGACAGGCCGGGCTTGTCCTGTGCTGCTCCAAGCCCCGGGGAGGCGGCGGGGGGCGGGGGGGCAGCTTCTTTCTCTCAGAAGGTCTTCCTACATCCGCTTGTCTCCTCCAGGCCATGCCCCATCCCCCAGCTCCCAGCATCTGCAGCTTAAAATAGCTCAGACCACGTCCTCTCCTCTTTAAACCCTTCTGGGGATGCCCATTGCTCTTAAGATATTGTGCCGACTCCTCACTATGATTTTCAGAGCCCTGTGGTTTGACTTCTGTTGACCTCTGACCTCCCCTTCCGGGGAGGCTCTGTTTTGCCTCCAGGGCTTTGCCCCAGCGTTTGCTTTGCCTGGAACGCCACTCTTTGCTCCAGGTTATTCACTTCTCAAGTATAATGGTAATTGAGCTACGATGATTTATAGGAAATGTATATTTGGTCATTCAGATGACCAAAATATGTTTCTCAGATATCTTTGACCTTGCTCGATCCACAGTTCTTGAAAACAATTCAGAGCCATAGAGGTGAAATGGGTGTCTTGTTATTAGTGAGGGTGACTTTCGGATCCCACCCAAAGGCGGGGCTGGTGGCCTGGAGGACCAAACCTGTGATTAGAGGACTGGAACTTTCCCAAACCCCTCCCTGCCCCCCCTTTCCAGGAGGGGGAGGGAATGGAGGTTGAGTCAGCCAGTGGCCAGTGACTTGGTCAATCATGACGATATAATGAAGCCTCCATAAAAACCCATTTCTGGAGAGCTACCAGCCGCTGGAACCAGACTCTTCCCCTGTACCACTGAGCTGGGCCCCAAGCTCCACAAGGACAGACGTTCCTTTGTTTGGGAGCTTGCGCCGTGTATCTCTTCATCTGGTTGTTGATTCATATCCTTCCTCATATCCTTTAATAAACTGGTAAATATAAGGAAGTGTTTCCCTGAGTTCTGCCAGCCAGTTCTAGGAAATTAATCAAATCCAAGGAAGTGGTCTTTGGAACCTCCAGCTGTAGACAGTTGGTCAGTAGCATGGGTAGCAGTTTGGGGCTTGCAGCTGGTGTCTGAAGTGGGGAGTGGGGGTGGCAGTCTCGTAGGATTGCACCGTGAATCTTAGAATCTCCTGCTGTCTTTGGGGAGACAGCGTCAGAATGGAGCTGAATTCTCAGACACCTGGTATGTTGAGAATTCTCAGGTCTATCTAGATCAGCAACAGGTTGCTTTTCCCCGTTACATGGAAGATCTTGGGTCTGTGGGGATAGCAGTGGTGGGGAAGATAGCATGTCCAGGCTGAGAATGATAGAAACATTGTGTTGGGGGAGGGAACCCTCCAATGTTGGAATCGGGTCCAGAAACCCTAAAAATGTAACCATTACCAGCTTAGGAGGCTGCCGTGGTCATGGGTTTGGTCCCACAGCCTCTGAACCTCTAGCGTCTCTCACTTAAACCTGTATGTACTTGTTTAACCTCTGTCTCCCTCTCTAAACTGAGAACGTCATGAAGGCAGAGACCATGTCATTATCCCCAGCACTCAACACGGAACCTGGCACACAGCAGGTAATCAATAAATATTGGTTGACTGAGCAAATGTTTTGGCGCCAGTGGAAGGCTGGGCTTGAGGCTGCTCTCCCCAGCATGATGCCTTTCTTTCTTAGCTGGGTTTCTCATTGGAAATTTAGGGAGTGTGTCAATGAAGATTCCCTTAGCTGCAAGTAACAGAATCAATGGTAGCAAAATAAGTGGTGGTTTCAGGCTGGCTCAGCAACTTAGCAACCCCGTGAAGGACCTGAGCTCTCTGCATCCTTCTGTTCGGCCACCCTCAGTGGGTTGGCATATTGTCTTATGTGGCAAGATGGCTGCTAGAGCTCCAGGCATCACCTCTTCACACAACTGTATCTGAAGACAAAAGGAAGGGAGCAAGGTTCCCTTCCCACACCCCTTCCCTCGACCAGCCTCATGAGTGAGGAAAAAACTTTCCTGGAAGCCCATCGGCAAACTTCCCTTACTGACCCCACATTAGCCACATCACTGCAAGGGAGGCTGGGAAACCAAACATCTCAGCCTATATCATGGGGGGTGGGTCTGATAGCAAAGAAGGAAGAAACAACTAATGCATCTGTCTCAGGGAAGGGGGGATGTGAGGAAACAGAGCTCGTGGATCTTTTTGGAAAGGTGAAGGCTGGGGTCCTGGGTACCTGGATCCTCTCTATCTTTTCTGTATCAGTTAGACCTTTCATTTCCCTTTTAATCACTAGTAAGAAACATAACACAACTTGGCTTATACATTCAGGGGACTGCATTGCTTATGTAAATGAAGGTGGGCAACAGGTACATTTTGATCCAGCTACTCAAACGATGTCACCATGGACTCAGTTTCTTTAGACCTTCCTCTGTGTACTCCGTAGTGTTTCTGACATTCTCAGGCTGGACATGCTATCTTCCCCACCACTGCTATCCCCACAGACCCAAGATCTTCCACGTAACGGGGAAAAGCAACTCGTGCAGATCTAGATAGACCTCGTATCATTGTGTAATGGAGCAACTCCAAATCTACCGAAAGAGAGAGAGGGGGTAGAATTGACGTTGGGGAGGCACCACCAGTGACCCTTTGCCCTCCACTCACCCAAATCCTTAATGACCCTGACACTTGGCAGGCAGAGACTTTGGAAAAAGGCGTTTATTGGTGTGGTGGTCTCAACACTCCCCATGAATCAGAACACACGGCCCCCAGGGCCCCCCCGCCCCCTCCCTGGCATCCCTCCCCCACCCCTCCCCAACCCCCTGGACCCTGGGGATGGAAGACAATGTGGGATGGGGCCCACGCCCCCGTCTGAGGTACAGTCACTGCCCCTTGCCCCCCTGCCCCTGCTCTGAGTTCTTCCTCCCCAAGCTCTGGGTAGTGTGGTTTGGGGTGAGCGTTTCTAGCGGGTCTCCCAGGAGTCAGAGCTGGTGACTTGACATCTTGGTCTGGACTGGGGATGTCTGTGTGATGCCTCTCTCTTCCCCACTTTGTGTGATGTGGTGTGCCAGGATTGCATATTCCTACTAGCAGAGCTGAGGTTACAGCCTCTCAGTGCCCCCCTCCTGACAAGTTGCCCACCCTCAGGGGAACTACAAGCTGGTCACCAGCTATAGGACAGCTGGAGCCAGGGGGCTATTGCTGGTCACAGTCGCTGGTGTGTGTGTGTGTGTGTGTGTGTGTGTGTGTGTGTGTGTGTGTGTGTGTGTCGGAGTGTGTGTGAGGGCCGTCAGGTCAGCCTTTGGGAGGTACAGTCGGTGGAGAGGCCAGGGAGTGGTAGACCGGCAAGCCCACACCCGTGGGTGGCTGCAGGGGGCCGAGGGGAGTCGGGCGGGGGTGGGGTAGGGCAAAGCACTGAGACAGACAGGTGACCACAGGCACCAGTCTGACAGTTGGACGGAAGCACCGATTGGCCCAGATGGGGCCAGAAAGTCGGGGTAGGGAGGGGGGCAGAGAAAGTGGGAAGGTCTCAGGCTGCTGAGCCAGTGATGGGGCCTCTGGCTACAGGCAGCTGGTGGTTGACAGCAAGGAGGCCCAGAGCCAAGATGGGAGATCCCCCACCTGCTCACAAAGGCTGGATGCTAGCTTGACAGGTGAGTGCGAGACAGCCCTCCTCTCTCCCAACCTGGCCAGGAGACACTCAACGGGGGGGGGGGGGGGGGGGGGGGGGGG
>NW_027397133.1:496531-511487 GCF_003265705.2 Callorhinus ursinus
GGGGGGGGGGGGGGGTGCGCGTGCATATACTGGGAACCCGGGGAGCCTGGAAAACCTCTCCTCACAGCTTCCGCCACGAAGCCCACATACCTACCTCCAGCCAGAGGTGAGAGGCAGCAGCACTGGGGGCAGTGGGCTGGGGGTCTTAGGGGAGGGAAGATTGCTGAGCCCCTCCCCCCGCCACACACACACACACGTGCAGGCTCATGCGCACACACACGCACTCCATACACACGATCCAGTTGACAGCCTGAGCTAAGAGAGGGGTGTGGGGTGGCCGGGGGTGGGTCATAACCGGAAACGTGAACGGTGGCGAAAATGGCTGTAGAAAGATGCATAATTTTGCGTTATCCCTCACAGTGATGGGTTCTCTAAAGAGCTTTCCTCCTCTTCCTCCCTTCTTCCTCCTCGGTGGCAGAGAGCTCTTCCGCCCCCTCGAGACCCACGGCGCTTGCTCTCCCTTCTTCTCTCGCTCCCGGCCTCAGGCCCCGCGCAGGGGGAGGCGGGCTGCGCTGGGTTCTTCCTACATCCTCCACCACAGCCAGCCCAGGGCCGAGAGGAGGGTCAGGGGCCCCGGGGGCCTCGGGGCTGAGTTCTCCAGGGATCCGGGGCCTGGGGGAAAGAGAGAGGGTCACAGGAGTGGCCGGGGAAGGGGAGACCCCATGTGTGTCCAGCGGTGCCCTGGGGCCGCCCTGTCTCTGAGGGTGTCTCCGAGCCTCCCTCTCTAGGGGGCCTTTCTGGGGCTTTCGCTCAGTGTGCCTGCTCCCCCCACTCTGTTCCGAGTCTTAGCATCTTGCTGAACGTTCTCGCTCTCGGCCACTCAGGCCCTCTCTCTTATTCCCTGTCTCAGATCTTCACACCGCACCGTTTACGTCTACCCAGGACGGCTACGAAGCGTCGTCTTGCAGTCAGCGCGGCCGAGATGGTGCCCTTGGGTCCTCTCCCCGAGACTGCCCCCTGCCCCCTCCCCGATACCTCTCCGCTTCAGCACTTTGCTACTACCTCCCCATCCACCCAGCTACTCGAGCCAACACCTGGGATCGCCACGACTCCACTTCCTTCTTCCCTCCACCTTCAAAACATCGCCCCGATAGAGAGACTTTGTGCTACTGCTCGGGGGGGGGGGGGGGGGGCCCTCGATTCCTGCAGAAGCCTCCTCCTCCCTGGTCCCTCTGCCTCCATCTTGCGCCCCCTACAGGCCGTTCCTCAAACAGTGTTTCTCTTTAGAAGCGTCAACCGCTTGGTCAGTCCCTCGCTTAATAGCCTCCAGCGGCCTCACCCTGCAGTAGAATAAAATCCAAAATCCTTTCCGTGGCCCATGGGACTCTGCCTCTCCCTTCCTCTTTAGCCTCAGGCTCCACGGTGATCACTCTGCTCAGGTCATGCTAGCCTCCTTACTGTGCCTTTGCATACATACACCGTTCCCTCCGCCCGCAAAGCTCTTCCCGCAGATCTTGGCAAGGCTGGCTGCTGCTTACCATTCAAGTCTCGGTTCCGCCCCCTAGTGGGCACTCAATGAATCGACACTCATGGAAGGGATGGGTTTCTCGCTCAGTCCCATTGCTTGGGTCTCAGCGTCCGTCACTTTCCCAAGTCCGCGGTCAGTCAGGGGCAGTCCCGGGCCCGCCCCCCGCCCGGCCCCGCCCCTGCCTCTCGGACGCACGCAGGAGCCGCATGGAAGCGCTGGACGTTCCCAGCCGGTTGGCAGCGCGACAGGTGTAGTTGCCGTAATGCCGGGCGCTCACGTTGGCGAAGAGAAGCATCGAGCGGGTGCGCTCCGTCTGCACCTTCAGGCCCTCGGCTGTGCCGCTGATCAGCCTGCCGGGGATCCGGGTCAGGGACCGGGCCGTGGAACCCTGGCCCGGGACCCCCTCGGGGCGCAGAGCCCACTGCCCCCGACTCTCAGGCTCCCGGATTTCCCGGGGACCCCGCATTCTGCCCCCTGCCCCAGAGATCCCTGGCTTCGGGCTCTAGCTGTCCGTGGGTCCCCAGACCACTCCCACAGGCACCCCTGCCCCTCAGGGTCACTGGACTCTCCCAGCGTGTGCCCCCAACCTCTACAGCCTCCCAGACCCTGCTGGACCCCCACCCCAAGGGTCCTCTGAAGCTTCCCCGCCACATCCTCAGCATCGACCCCCGAACATCTCCCTGAATAGCCTGAAGAGACCAAGCTTCCAACATTCATCATTGTGGGACCCAAGTTTCCAGTAAGCCCCCGCGATCTCGCTGGGGCCCAGCGGACCCCATCCCCTGGAAGCTGGATTCCCCAGTTCTCGGGACCTAGGGCTCGGCTACCTTCCCCACCTCCCCCTTGGCCCGCCCCGGTGCTGTCCTCACAGTCTGTCGTCCTTGTACCACTGGAAGTCCGCGGGGGGCACCGCCATGGCTTCGCAGCGCAGAAGGGCGGCCCGGCCCAGGGCCGTGCGCGCGCTGGTCACATCCGTGATGGTCGGAGGGTCTGGCGAGGGCGAGAGTTAGTGAATTCTCCAACGAGGTGAGGACTAAGGGGTTCTCTCCCCATCCGCCTCCTTCCCAAGAGTCCAGCACCCCCATCCTCCTCCCCAGGGACCCTGGGCCTGCCCCCCTTTCATGCCCAGGGCCAAAGGGCTCACAGTTGACTGTGACCAGCACACGGCGGCTGTCAGGTGCCGAGCTCACGCCGTTGTGCGTCACGCACTCATATTCCCCGGCCTGGCCTCGCTGGATGTCAGAAATCTCCAGGATCTCGCCCTCCGAGGTGAAGCCGTCTGTGCGGGGAGGGAAGGGGAGGGGGCGGGGCCGGACACAAACACTTAACACGGGACAACACGGGCACAACACGGACACACATCAGCCGGGCAGGCACCGCAGGGCCTGGAGTAGCCCGGGTCAGTGAGAGCCAGCAGGCGTTTGCAGGGGTTTGGGGCGGGGGTGTGGGTCCGCCGCCTGCGATCTCCCGCCAGGGGTGGGGCAGGGAATGAGGGTCTGGGGCTTGTGACTAGAACCCAATGGGGAGGGTCCTAGAATTTGGGGATGCAACAGATCCAGGGATGCGGGAGCCCACGATTCAGATCATGAGGCTCACAGTACCCAGTGGGGAGGATCCCAGGATCTTGGAGCTCAGAAAGATCCAGATAACACAGACCCAAGGGGGCGGGTCCAGAGTTCTGGGATCTTATTCTTGGGTTCAGGGAATCAGGATCTAGTAATTGGGATCAGCAATCCTTATACCTGGGGGCTCATGACACATCACCAGGTTCAGAAGATCCTTTGGGACTAAGGGCATCCAGGGACCCACGGTCTCAAGCCCAGGATTGTGGGGCTCAGATGACCAGGTGGGAAAGGATCCAGGATCTGAGACCTAGTTATGAGGTTCGGGGGTCTCAGGGGATAGAGTGATTGGCACCATTGGTCTCTAAAGACCCAGTGAATGAGGGTCCAGGCATCCGGGGGATGGGGACGGAGACCCAGGTAAAAGGGTGGTGGATATCCAGGATCTGGGGTGTCCTGTTCAGGTATCTTGGTGCTATGTTCGGGGGGATCCTAGAGTAGAGGTTCTCAGCTCCGTCACCAGAATCACCTGAAGGGCTTGTTAAAACAGACTGGTGGGGGCGGTGGGTGGAGGGAGGTTCTAATTCATTAGGCCTGGGACGGGCCCAGAACGTGCGTTTCTGGCAAGCTCCCGGTGATGCCGATGCTGCTGGTCTGGGGACCACGCTTTGAGAACCGCTGAGCTAGAGCGTCCCGCAGAGGAGACGTAGTGAGGTGACCAGGAGATGGGAACGGGGGCAGGGGTCACTGGTTAGAACGTGACCTAGGGTTAGTGGTAGGGATTCAGAACCCAGAATTATGTGAGCTGGTGGGGAAGAGACCAGGGCTCCTGGGGTGGGGACAGGGTGCAGGCTGGGGTCTAGCAGTTGAGTTAGGGGGAACGGTTCAGGCCTGCAGGTGGTGAAGGCTCTAAGGCTCTGGGGGCTGCTGGTGACATAATGGGATCAGGGTGGAGGGAGGGAAGCAAGTCATGGAAGGGGGGACTCTGGGAATCGAGCTAGGGATATGGGGAATCGAGGGGCCCAGATCGTGGAGCGGGGAAAGGGGCTTTGGGCCAGGGGTGGGGTCCTCACCTCGGAGCTGCCTCCAGGTGACTGTGGGCTCCGGCCGTCCCACGGCCAGGCAAAGCAGGTTCACGTTGCCCCCCTCATTCACCGTCACAGGCGAGGAGATGTTCACGATGCGGGCGGGGACTGCCGGCCGGCAGGGGAGAGGTCAGCGAGAGGCTGAATATGGCCTCCCAGGACCCAGGAGCCCTGGACCCCAGCCCCTCCTCCCTTAGACCCAGGGGTCCAGCCAACATGCCCTCTGTCTTCCTGAGAACTCCTCGGTGTTTCCCCCTTGCCCCTCTAGGTCTGGCTCCTTGTCTAACTGCTGGTCTCTCTCTTTCCTGTTCTTTCTCAGTCTCTGTCTCTGTCTCTCTCTCTCCCTTCATCCTAACTTGGTTTCTCTGCCTTCTGGTTTGAATTCCTCTCACCTTATCTCTGTCTACTTTTATTAATTATTGTTATCATTCTGATTTTAAACAATTAGTTTCTATGACAAATACTCATATGGTGCTTCCGGCATGGTACCCCTGTTCTAAGTGTTTTACCCATATTAGCTCATTAAACCTTCACCACCCTGCCAACTCCTGGGGTAGATGGTGCTATATTCGTCAATTCTAACACACGTGGCTGTTTCCCGCACCCGCTGGAACATTGCTCCAATCAGGATGGCCTGACAACATAGGATGCTGGAGTTTAACTGGCAGGGCTACTTTTCTTTTCTTTTTTGGCAGAGCATAAAATAAAGATGCCCCTTGCAGTTGCCCATGTCTTGGATTTGATGCATGACAGAGTCATCCCCATTTTGCAGATGAGGAGTCCGAGGCCGCCCTGTTTGCTCAGGGTCCCTCAGCACCTGGGTGGTCTGGCTCCCGAGTCGGGGCTCGTCAGGGCCCCGCTGGGCTGTCTCTGTCTCTGGTTCCCTGTCTCTCCAACTGCTCCCTGCCCTCCAGCCACCTGAGCTCTGTCCCCTGTTGCTCTCTCTGTCTCCTGCCCACCTCTCGCTCTCTGAATTCTAGGGCATCCAGCCACGCGGGACCTGTTCTGCGCACCTGACTCATTTTCTCCCCTGGCCCCTGCAGCGCCACTCCGTTTCCAGTACCAGCTCTGCCCCCAGCTGAAGGTCTCAGCTCAGACATTATGTCTGGGAAGCCACCTCCTTAGAAAGCCGACTTCAAAAGGGCAGGAACGGCCTGCCTGGCTCTTTCTCCATCCCCCGGGGCCTAGAGCAGTGCCTGCACATAGTAGGTGCGCAGTAAACAGAGCTGAGTGGATGGCTGCAGCCTTCCCTGAGCACCCCCTCACCCCTGCAGCTCTCCTGCCCTAGAAGCTGTCAGGCTGAAGTGTCACTTTCTGGGAGACTGTCCCTCCCTTTGCTTGGCTGAAATCCGCGAGGGCAGGGTGTGGGCCTGCCTTTCACACCATGTATCCCCGGGATCAGGGATCGAACAAGGGGTGAGGATGCAAGGATTCCTGCTCCCTCGCGCCCTCCACGCCCTCCGCCACCCAAGGCCCGGCTGAGGGCTCACCATGGACGATGAGGTAGACCTGAGTGGTGTACGGCTGGTGGCGGGTCTGGAAGGAGCAGGTGTAGAGGCCCTCGTCGCCGAGCCCCACCTGGGTGATGAGGATGGAGAACTCCTCGGGCGTGTTGATGAGCAGCCGCACCCGCGGGTCACTGGTCCAGCGGTCATTGCCCGCGTACAGGATGTTGGAGCGGTTCAGCCAGGCCACGCGGGTCACGTGCTCGTCAATGAAGCAGCTTCGGGGAGGACAAGGGAGGAGGGTTCTTCTCTCCCCCACCCCAGAAGGCCCTCCAGGTTCCGCCATCGTAGGGGCTCGGAGGTGGGGTGAGGAAGGCCTACTGCATTACCAATTCCCGCTGAGGCCCTGTGAGGCAGAGGGGAGTGTGCCCACTTCACAAGTGGGTAAACTGAGCCTCAAGTTTGAGCCCAAGGGCACAGAGGAAGGTTAGCTGATGGTTACTGAGTGACTGTTGTGTGCTAGAGACTGGAAAAGGATCTGGAGCACTCTAGGAGAGAGAGAGTTGCAGAGATGAGGGAGAGAGACCCAGGGAGAGGGGGACAGAGACCAGAGGGCGGGGCAGACCCAGTGTGGGGAGCAGCATTGTCCGGAGGAAACAAGCCCGCCTCTCGTCTGCTAAGCGGTCACAGTGTGCCGTGCTCTCTGGACTCGGAGTGTGAGTACAAAATCTTGAATCCCCATGAGAGCCCTCACAGCGGTTATCATTCCTCCACCCATTTGACAGATGGGGCCACTGAGGCCCAGGCACAGAGCCAGGCCTAGAGTCCATGCCTCTGACTACTTTTCCTGACCGACAGGGGCCAGGCTGTGCGTGTGGGTCAGGACTGTCTTCCCCCAAGGAAGGCAAAGGAGCAGGACCGGGTGATTTCGGAGTCGCCGAGACAGGAGGTACCTGAGGGTGGCGTTGTCACCTTCGCACACCGTGTAGTTGTCCGCAGGAGAGCTGAACTCCAGGCTCTGGGACAGCAGCCCTGCGGACGGGAGGGGCAGCTCAGCAGGGCCTGGACACGTCTGCACGCATGCGCACATGCCCTTGCAGACACAGACATTTCCCACACTCCCTGGCACACACATTCATCGGTGTTTCCAGAGATGCACAGCAGACGCGCTCGGCGCAAACACACGCAACATGTTCCTTTCTGCAAGCTCACACTGACTCAGACAGACTGGGACACACAAGCCTACACTCCTCCAGAGACACTCCAATTACAGCACACAGACACACCGTGTGCGCACACACACACACACACACACCGTGTGCACACACACACACACGCTCGAAGTTCAAGAACGCACAGGTGCACACGTACAGGGGCACACAAACACATCCAGCTCATGATGCATACGTACGTACACGCAGATACTTGTGGCACGTATCAATTCAGAAACACAGATGCATGCGTGTGTCCACTCGGACACACACCTATCCCAGACGCACAGATACACCCTCGGGCCCTGTGTACAGCCCCACACATGCGTCTCCAGATACACCCACCTGCCCACGCTCACAGGGCACACTCGCAGGCACATGCCCATGCCTGCCCGCACCCTCCAGCACAGCTCATGGGCACCATTGCCCGGCAGAGCCCCCACCCCCACCTATTCATCTCCGTGGACCGTGGCCAGTGGGCTGGACCAGGTCCAGGGAGTGGGGGCTGGGCATGTGGAGGCGGATGCAGCCAGCACCGGGCAGGGGAGAGGAGGCTGGATGACCTTGGATGCCTGGGGAAGGAGGGCCCTGCGTGGGGCTGCCCTGCCACCGCCCTGGCATGAGGAGCTAATTAATCTAATGAATTAATTGCCCGTGCCGCCCCAACGACTCCCGGGGGCCCTCTCCATCAGCAGCCCCTCAGGACTGGGCTGGGGCAGGGCCAGTGCGGTGGGCTCCCCAGGTCCCGGGGCTTTGGGGTGGGCCCTGCAGCCCCTCACTGTGGCCGGAGTCACTCTTGGATGCAGGGAAGGGGCCTGCCTTCCCCCGAGCTGTGCAGAGTGGACGCTGCCACACACAGCCCTGGTAACAGCAGGAGACGGCCGGGAGATGGACACACACAGACACAGACACATCGCCAGGGCCCAGGGGAGACACCCAGAGACCGGGCTGGGCCAGGAGACAGTCCGACACTCCAACACCGGATGGCAATGGGGCCTGCTCAAGGGCCCGGGCGCACACATGCTCCTGCTGACACACAGCCCAGCACCCAGCCCCAGCAGAAGGTCACCCCACCATATACAACTAGACCCATGCTGTTGCACCAACACTAAGAGCCCCACACACGCAGGTGCAGTCCACATACAACCAGTTACAGCCACATCCAGGGGCCGTCTCTCTCTCTCTCTCTCTCTCTCTCTCTCTCTCTCTCTCTCACACACACACACACACACACACACACACTGGCCTCATCAGTCATGCTGACACTATAAGCCCAAGGGCCATGCTCACCACCCCCCGCCCCTGCACTCTGGAAAGTCATGCAGAAAGCTACAGAGTGCAAGGAAACAGTTAGACTGTCAGAGCCTGTCAAATACAAAGGAGCCGCCCTGGGCCAAGAATCGGGCACACGCAGTCACGCTGTCACTGACGATCAGATCACACACACATCCGAGCGCACATGCCACAGGACCTGTCATACTCCTGCTCACACACTGCTAAGCCCGGGCTTCTCCACGTTGGGCCCACGACGTTTGGGGCCAGATGCTTCTCCGCTGTGGGGACCCCACGAGGGACTGTGGGGACTCCGCCCCACAGGATGTTCAGCAGCATCCCTGGCCTCTACCCAGTCGATGCCAGTAGCTTCCCCCCACTTCACAGGGGTGACCGCCACAAGTGCCTCTGGACATTGCCCGATGCCCCGCCGGGGGCACAATCCCCCCACCTCGCCCAAAGACGCCCAACCTCCAAGGTTACAGGAGGCCTAGAGTTGAAGACGGAGCTGTCCAAGGTCCCCTCAAGCGGCAGGGACCCAGGGCTCCCGGGCTAAGCCCTGGACTACACCCAGCTGCTGCCCGCGGGAGCTAAGCCCACAGACATGGGCAGGCAGGACCTCAATCCTATGTCCCGACAGACAGAAAGAGAGATAGACACACATTCCTTCCAGAGGGATCTTTCCAACACTCAGAGCGGCCCCCCTGCTCCCGTGGCTCCCTACTGCCCCCAGGACAAAGGCCCAGCCCCTCAACCTGGGTCTGGGGCCCTGGGGTCACTCTCCTGCTTTGTCTCCCCTAGTGCGTGTATGTGGCCCAGCTCTGCGTTCCCCACTTTTCTCCTTGACCCTCTGTTCTACAGTTTATGACGAAAAATGCTTCTCCTTCCCCAGGGGTCTAGTATAACGAGGCCTCTCCTAGGAGAGACGGCACATAGGAGCTCCTGCCCTGTTCCCAGGGCACCTTGGATCAGAGTCATCGGCCTCCCCCACCTGCTCCTCCAGGGCAGAGCCTGGCCCAGACCATCTGTGTCCCCAGCATGCCCCGCTCCAGACTCAGCTAGAGGGCAGTCCCAGGAGATAAGTGATGAAGGAATCCATGTCTCAGGCGGGTCTTGGATTCTTGGTCCCTGTGTCTATACATTTGGATGTCATGGGTCTGCATGCCTGTCTCACACAACTCCCAGGCTCCAGGATCAGGACCCCCTTCCCCCACCCCCCCTGCCGCTGTGTGACCTTGGGCAAGTCCCTTCCCTTTTCTGGGCTTCAGTAAGTGGAGGTACAGGTCGGGTTAGTCATTCCATCACCCACTCTGTCCCTGAGCACGGCTCTTCCCTCTGCCTTGTCCTGATCACCCCAGATCCTGTCTGAGCCTGCTTCCCTCACCACATGGGAGCCCCCCAGGGAGGGGCGTCGGTCTGACCCCCCTCCAGGGTTCCAGCATTGCTGGCTCTGGGCTTGGCCCACAGGAGGCCTCGGAAGATGTTTAATGTATAAATAAACAAGCTGGTGCTCGTGAGAGCCAGTCTGTAGGAACTCTGTTTGGAAAACTCTCCCTTAATACTGGGAAGCCCTCCCTACCCCCTCCAAGCCTGGTCTGTATTCCCACAATGCCTGGACTAGCGCCATTAGAGCTCACATCACACCATGGTGGCCACCTGTGTCTGTTTCCCCCTTCAGACTAGAAGTTTCTTGAGGGCAGACCCTGGGGCTGACTCAGGTCTGTATCCTCAGCATCTCCCAGCATACGGCGTGACCCTGGAAGGCCTTGGGAAATATTTGTTGAAAGAGTGAACGTAAATAGATCCCTACAACACATGTCTTCCACTCTTGAACTCCTACTCATTCTTCAAGCCCCAAACTCAAGTGCCCCCTCCTCCAGGAGGGCCTCCCTGACTGTTCAAGACAGACAGTCTCAACGCTTTCTACTGGATACCCTCTGACTCAGCTGGGACAGTGTCTTGGCTGTGTCCCCCAGAGCTGGGCTTAGCCCAGAACAGGGAAGTGTTTGTAGGGAGAATGAATGCTCTTGAGAGACTGGATAAGAAAGCCAGGAGGAATCTGTGCTAGGAGATCAGATGTCTGCCCCACCATTTCCTGGCTGGGTGAACCCTGGACAGTCTGAGCCTCAGTTTCCCCATCTATTAAAAGGGGGGAAAAACACAACAGTCCTTCCCTCTGAGGGTTTTGTCAGGGAGTCCATGAGAACGTGCAAGCAAAATGTTTAGCTCAGCACTTAGCGTGCAGAAAGGGTCTAATAAATGTTAGCTGTTCCTTCTTTTTTAAGAAACATCTATTGCTATCCCTGGTTCGGTGTCAGTCCCCCAGGGTGGGGGCGGGGCATCCGTTGCTCTGTGCGCTGCACCCACCGGAGTTGAGTCGGTGACTCATGTACAGATGCCCTGTCAACATCTGCTCTGACACCGCCCAGCTAGCGTAACTGGGCCGCTGAAAGAACAGACTGGGGACCCGGGCTGCCGGGGTTCGAGTCCCGTGCTGCCAGTTAGTTGCACAAATTCCTTCACAGCCCTGGGACTCAAGTTTCTCCCTGTGTAAATGGGGACGATCCCTGGGCCTCCTGCACCACGCTGTGGGTGGCGGGGAGGATGAAGAGAGGTCACCCAAGCAACAGGTTCAGTGCAGAGCCTGCTAGCTGAGTGCTTGCCAACAGCCCTCACGTGCGCTGGCTGATGGGATGATGATGGGGCAGGTGCCCCAGCCGGTCTGGGGGGCCAGTGGTGACGAGAAGGACCACTCGGGTCCCTGTCAGTCTGCACTAGCAGCCCTCACACCTGCTTGGTAAGTCAAGGGATGAAGGTCACTGGTAGGTGAGCTTCCTCCCCTTAAGAGAGAAAGAGATTTCTAACAAGATGGAGGGCCTTGGGTTGGAGATAAGCACCTCCTGCTACCCCTCACAGGGGGAACTTTGGTGAAGCTGGGACCCTCCAATGAGGGAAGGCGTGGATTCCACAGTTCTGGAACCCACCGAGGGGAAGCCGAGGCCCACAAGGGTGTGTGACTTGTGGCGGTCACTCAGGGAGCTGTGGCGGGAGTGAAGCTGGACCCAGGGAGGGCTGGGGAATGCATTGGGAGGGGGTGTGGCTCTGGCCGGGAAGAGCTGGTGAGAAGGGGCTGGAAGCCCCAGAGCCCAGAGCCCCCTTCCTCTCTGCTGACCTCCAAGTGTAGGGGCCTTCCCAGGACAGATGCCTGGACTCCAGACGCTGAGCCAAGAGCCCTGGAACTTTCCATTACACATTGGCTGTTCCTTTCTGCTGGTTCCCACCTCAGGACCTTTGCCTCCACTGCTTCCTCAGGATCTTTTAAAGGCTGACTTCTCTCCTTTCAGTCTGAACCCCGCTCCCTGCAGCTCAGAGAGGGCTCTCTCAACCCCCAGAGCTCCCATGGTCAGCTCGTCCCTGAAGTCACTCTTAATTTCTTTACACTACTCGTTGTCACTCTCTGAAATTACCTGTTTACTTATTTGCCTGTTTTTAGGTTGTGATCTCTCTCCATCCCACTAGGATAGAGGCTCCTTGAGAGCGCCTTGATTCATCTGGCTTGCTCATGGCCACGTATATATAGATCCCCAGTGCCCAGAACAGAGACTCTGTGCTCAGGAAATATTTGTCAAATATCCAGTCCGGACAGACCGGGTGCCCAGAGGGCCGTGGACAGTGGCCGGCACGCCCCGTTCTGCCTGCCCCAATCTGTCCAACAGCCCTCGCCGGCCGGCCAGGGAGCAAAGGAGCCGCCCTACGTCGCTTGCTGCAGCAACCTCTGGAAGTGAATATATATGTGTGTGAGTGTGAGTGTTGGCATAAAGAATTTAGAGAAGAAACTAAAGATAGAATCATATCTCTGGATGCCGGGGAGCTAAAGTTAAGTGGAAAAAAAAAAAAAGCCAGTTGCAGAGAAATGGGCTTATTTTGTTTCTGTCTCAGGGAAAACATCCACCAACAAACCAATACCTTACATATGTTCAACTCTGCGTGTCTGACTTTGAGTCAGGGAAAGCCGTGACCTGGGGTCTCTCAAGAGAGTGCGTTTTGGGAGGGGTGGGGCCGGGACAAGCTGGGATCTGCTCTAATACATATTTGTAGAGGATTGCTCACTTGCATGCATTCCTTCTGGAATTTGGAAAAGAGCAAATGAATCAGAGAGGAGAGAAAATGCAATTTTGTATCTGTGCCCAGCCCCACCCCCCACTTTTTCTCAGAACGCACCAACTGTCAGTGGGTGGTGCTGCCTTGCTGCCACCTAGATCTGCCTCAGGCCACCCGTCCCCCCCCCCCCCCCCGGCCCCATTCCCTCTTGCCCCCAGATCTCCCATGGGAACCCAAGGCCCAGGAGCAGGAGAGGACTTGACCTAGGTCACAGGCCGCTTCCTGGCTCCAAGAAGCTCCCAGCCCAGGGTATGTGTACAACAGCCATTTCTGGGATCTGGAAGATTCAAAATGGAAAGTGGGAAGTTATCTTGAGACTGAAGGGAGAGAAGGGTTGGTGAAGGGAGAGGAGAGAAAGGACGGGGGTCCCGAGAGCATGAGGAGCCGGAGAAGGAGAAGGTGAGAGACAAGGAAAGGACAAGGGCAAAAATGGGAGGTGTCGGTGACCGTGATGGGACATGAATTCCCAGGAGTGAAGGGAGCGAGGACCGAGGGGGCCAGGAGGGGACAGGCACGCGTGTGTGACGATGAGCAGCAGTTCCTGAGGCAGGAAGGGACAGATGTGAAGTTGTGCTGAGGCCGGCAGGGGTGGAGAGACAGAGACCCAGAGACAGAGACAAATGGGATGTCCCCCAGAGCTAGGGAGCCTGTGGAAATGACCTAAAGAGACGAGCGACAGAGACAGAGATGCAGACAGCAGTCCGAGCGTCAGACGGTGATTCAGACGGGTCAGGCTGGAGGAACCGCCAACCCGCTGAGGCTCCAGCCTGCCGAGGCCCTGGGGTGGGGGGTCCTGCGTGCATGGGGCTGCGTTTGTGTGCCTGGGTGTCTTCGCGTGCGGCTCTGGGTCAGACTCGGTGACGGCTGTTTATGTGTCTGTGCGTGACCCGGTGTGTGTGGGTGGGAGGCTGACAGTGGCTGCCTCCTTGAGACTGGTGAAGACTCTAGGTTGTCCCTGATTGTGCATCCCTGACTGTAATCCTTGGTTCAGGGCAGGGCCTGGGGGAATCCTCCAGAAGCACCGAGTTAACCCTGATCCCTGCCTCCTGCCTTCCTGCTCGCTCTCCTCCTCTCCTCAGGGGGTACGTTCTGGACCATCCCTGGGCCTCGGGGAGACACAGGGTCCAGCAGACATCCACATCCTCTCTCCAGAGGCTGCCCAGGTTCCCCTTCCGCACTTCACACACCAGCCCCCAGCCCCACTGGTCCCCAATCTCAGTAGGGCTGCGATTAACCCTTTGACCCTGTGTTAACCCTTCCCTTCCCTCCCTTCTTAATCTGCCCCCTCTCATCCTCAGTCCAGCCTCTGAACCCTGCTATTCAGCCAGAGCTGCCTACATCTGAGTCCCCAGCCCAGTGCCCCCGACTTCCTGGATCACCAGCTCCATTCCCCTACATAACTGCAACCTCCCAAACACCAACAGTTTCTCCCCACCTAGGTGACCCAGCTGGGAGGCCAGAGCCCCTCTTCTTTCCCTGGCCCTGGGATGGAAGTCTGTGGATACCCCTGCCACTTTCTCTTACAGACCCTGGGAAGACACCATCCCCCCACCTTTGCCCCAAAACGCCCACCCCAGCCCTCAGGCCAGGACCCCCTCAGGGACTGTCTCCACTCAGAGATGAAGACCCCCGACGGGGCAGCCTACTTCCCCTCCACACCCCAACTCAGTTCAGAGATCCTGCCCAGGGACCCTTACTTTAGCGTTTGATCCCCCTCCCTGATCCGGAGCCGCAGACTCCCGCCCCCAGGCCGGGATCAGGTGTCCGCGACCCTCTCCCCGGCCCGGAGAAGCCGACCTCCGTCCCTAGGCCCCAGGCTCGAGCCCCCAGACGCGGAACCCTGCCCCCGGGCACGAATCCAGACGTCCGAGACCCCCCTTCCCAGCCAGGGGTTGCAGCCCCCGCCCCGGGGCCCAGATCTCAGCGCCCGGGGGGCCCCCCTTCCCCGCCCGGGATGCAGCCCCCCCACCCCCAATCCCGGCTCGGGACCCCGATGTCCCGACCGAGCCCCCCCGCCCCCGACGCTGCGGTACCTCGGCTGATGACGGCCAGGCCGGCCAGGGCGGCGGCGGCGAGAAGCCGGAGCCGGGCCCCGGGCGCAGGGGGGGGCATCGCGGCAGCGGCGGCGCGAAGGGGGAGGGGAAAGGGGGGGCCGGTCCGGGGCGCGCGAGGCCGGGGGGAGAGGGGGAGGGGGAGGGGGACCCCGCCTGCGGCTGCACCGGCCCGGGGGGCGGCGGGGGCGGGGGGAGGGGGCTGGGGGGGCGCGACGAGGCGGCCGGAGCTGCTGCAGACCCGGGGAGGGGGGCGGCGCTGACGGGCAGGAAGGCCGACCAATCAGGGGAGGCGGGGGGCCGGGGAGGCGGGGCCGAGGGGGGGTTGCTTGTTGGAGGGAGAGGCCTTTGTTACTGCGGCCCGGCCCCTACCCCCTCCCGCCCCGGGCGTCCCCACGTCTTCCCATCTCGGATCCCCAGAACCCTGGATCGGGGACGTTTCCTGAGCCCACCTCCCTTCTGCTTTGGGTCCCAATATCATCCTCCCTCAGACCCAGAAGTCCCGGTCCCCAGCCCCCTCCTCCCATAGACCCAGGAGTCCCGGCCCCCAGCCCCTCCTCCCTCAGACACAGAAGTCCAGGCCCCCAGCCCCCTCTTCCCTGAGACCCAGGAGTCCAGGAACCCAGCCCCATCCTCCCTCAGACCCGGGAGTCCAGGCCCCCAGGCCCTCCTCCCTCAGACCCAGGAGTCCAGGCCCCCAG